>NW_018250289.1:4548-5644 GCF_001263595.1 Phalaenopsis equestris | reverse complement strand
AATAAACTTTTGGCAACAAAGACAATGCTCCTTGATGTGCAAGCCAATTAGCACATCTGTTACCTTCCCTGAAAATATGTTTCCAGATAATTTGAAGGTTATGATTCAACTTCATGTGAGTGATTTGCTTAACAACATGTAAGAGAAACCAAGGTGGGGATATGTTATCTTTTAAAAGTTGAAATAGCCACAATGAGTCCATTTCCACAATTATTAGATTCCATCCCATAACAACAACTGTTTGAAGGGCCCAAACCACAGCAAAGGCTTCAGCCTGCAAAGCATTAATAGCAACAGTGGGAGATTGGAAACACAACAGGCAATCCCCAACACTATTTCTGAAAATCCCTCCAATTCCAACAGTGTGAATTCTATAACTCCCATCAGTGTTGATTTTGATCCAAGGATAAGAAGGTTTCCTCCAATGGAACAGCTGAAATTTTGGTCTGGCAGCAGAAACTTGGGTATTGAGGATATGGGAACATCCAAGAATTTTAATCTAATACCCCATGATATTGATTATCTTAAGAGTAAATGCTAAGCAGTTGGTAGCAATTTGTGTAGCACTTTGGATTTTCCCCTCATATTTACTGTTATTCCTTGCCATCCAAATGAACCATGTAGTACTAAAGGGGATCAATTCAGCATGGTTCCCTTTCCAAACTTTCCAGCAGTCAAGGAAGTTACCAAACTTTAGTAAATGGGAAGGGAAACTAAGCTTAGTAGCAACCTGTGTCCAAACCCCCAGAGCAGTAGGACAAGAAAAAAACACATGATTAAAGAAATCCTCTTATTGGCAACAGAAAGTGCATCTTGAAGGTCCTTTTAGACCCTTGAGTTTGAGTATATCATCAGTGGGAATAATATTATGAAAACATCTCCAGGTGAAGAAGGACATAGAGGGGCTGAGGTATTTCACCCACATGACATTACCCCAATCCTTATGGTGCCAATTGTTTAATTGGGAGTATGCAAATTTGGTAAAAGAAGTATGGGGAGGATTTTTAGTCACAATTCTATCTGGTTTCAGTGGAGTAATTGGGACTTTAAGAATTTGAAACACTTGTTCAGGATTCACCATAGAAGCCAACATGTC
>NW_018250289.1:0-4462 GCF_001263595.1 Phalaenopsis equestris | reverse complement strand
AAGCCAATTATCTAACCAAAAATCAATTTTTCCTTCTCCCACATCCCAGATAAAAAGTTCTTTAGCCACACACCTAATATGCAAGAGCTCAGTCCAGATTCTAGAATCCCCAATTTTTTTGCAAGTAATTGATGGGTGGGAGTGTTTGCAATATTTTAACTTCATATAGTTAGCCCACAAAGATTTATGTTCTCTAAATTTAATCCAGAGTTTACAATAGAAGATTTCATGAAGCTGTTGGAAGGACTTCATGCCAAGCCGCCCTGCAGCTAGAGGCAGACAAAGCTTCTCCCAACTAAACCAGTGAGCATGTTTGTGATTGCCTTGCCAAAAGAATTTATTCAACATCACCTCTAAAGTTCTTTGTGTACCTCTTTTTATTTTCAGCATTTGCAAAATATACATAGGGAAAGCCTTTCTTTCTTTACAAGCACTCTCTATTCTCTCTTAGAAGTGTAATGAGAAGAAATCTCTCACCTTCCCTCTCCTCTTATAACCCTAGAAGAAAATCTCCAAGCCCTTGACTTTCTCTCTCTATCTCTTCCTCTTGCCTTTCACGCCACCCCCTTTCACGTCATCCCCAAACTCCTTGAAGTCTTCTTATTTTATTTTAAGCTGCCTCATTTCAAAAAAAATTCAAATTTCCCTAAAAAAATCCCTTCAAAATTCAACTCATTTGATCCAAGAGACATATCCCTTCATAAAAGAACTTTCCAAAGTGTCTAGATGCATTGAATTACTCTAAAAGGTGTTCAGAACAAGTGTCCATTTGAAAATTAGAGTAAAATTTTCCTTGACCGCTTTAATCCACAAAAAGTAGTCTCTGGAGCATCAGACACCATATCTGACGCATCATGCGCCAAGGCACTGTTAAACGACACATCAAATTTGATGTTTTGGCTCCAAATTTTGTCATTTTTGCTACTTTTGCTCCAAATGCCTAAAAATGTTATACCTGCAACAAAAACACAAAATTACCCTTCTTTAAAGTCCAATATCACCAAAAATAGGCATAAAATATATACTTAAAACAACATATTATTTTGGTGCATCTATTACCATCCGTACTAGTGAAGTTCTCATGAAATTGCTTTTGTTATAATTCTTTTAAGTATCTTTGATATGAGAAACTACAATTATTCATGAAATAAATTGAAAATCAGAATTCTTAGACTTGACTTATAAATTTTTTTACATTCTAGTTTTAACCTATGTTATTAAAAATCTCTCTAAAGTTTAACTATTACATTTATAAAACAAAAACTATAGAAATCTTAAATTAAAACTCACTTCCATAAGTTTTACATTTTATATACAGTAAGAAAGGTTACTTTAGGACAAGTGACATTTAAGTTTGGGAGAATTGATCCACCTTAAAATTACTTATTTTTTATGCATATTCTCAAATTTTCAGGATATTATGCTTTAATGAAGGGTATTTTTATTTATTTTTTTGCAGATGCAAGAAAAAGAGTTTAAGTGTAAAAAGAAGTAACAATGCATTAAAAAGGGGCAATATGGGCTAATTGAAGAAAAGTTTCAAACCAACCAAACTAATGCCTAGGCGCCAGATGCAGAAATTGGCTGGCACTTAGGCACGACAATTGGGCACCTAGATGACACGGTTACTTTCTAGAAGATTCATTGAATGAGGCCAAATTTTGAAGAGATATCTGAAGCAACCCTTGGTCATTTTTGAAGCTCTATAAACATGGAATAATCTCAAAGGGCTAGGGGGTTGGATTTAGAGAGTCTCATAGTTTGTGAGTCTGTTAAGTGTGTGAGAAGTTTTTTTTGTGAGTCTTTGTTATTTTGGGAGTTTGTGAGTCTTATAAGTGTTTTTGGAGTCAGATAAGTCAGAGAACTTCAAAAAAGTGCTTGGGGGAACATTCTAGATAAGTATTTGTATCTTTATTCTTAAGTTTTGTTATATATATATATATATATATATATTATTTTGTTTTGTTATCCTCATATTTTCTGAGTAGTTTTCTTTTCTTTCTCATTACAATAAGAAGTAATCATGTGTGGGATTAGAATATTTTGAAGGTTTATTTATTCCAACAATTTGTGATAGTATTTTCACCAATTTTTCATTTACTTTGCAAACTAGCTATTTGTGATGTTAAAATCTGTTGTGAAATACAATGACTCGGGAGGGTTATGATTTCACCAACTAGTGAGTACCAGACTAAACCTTAGATGGAGGAGATGCCACGTCCAAGGGGGAGTGCAAATAGATAGGGAGAAATGTTTTGATAGGCGTAGAATTGATGATTCTGGAGTGACAAGCTAGAAACTTTATTAATTTGGTCTTAGTTAAGAACTGAAGTCTCTGGTAGGTCCTATAGAGAGGGCATAGTGAGTAATCTGGAACTAAGAGCCTAGAATCTACTCAACACTATCATACAATCGGGAGCTTAACTTAAACATGGCCAATTTTCTCTATGCACTTGGGCGGGGGTAAATAATAGGTATGCTCCAATTTGTCACAATACCTCATTCTTATCTTTAAGCATTTGATTACTACACTGATTACAATTTCTTTGCAAGGAGAAAGACTTTTAATTATAATCAAACTTCTTTACACATCTTTAATCTAGAAACTTTGCTTTTACTTTTAGTTTTAATTTAAAAGTTGCAACTTTAGTTACACCCTTTTTCAAATAGTTCAATATTATTCTCCTACAAAATTAGTTTAACCTTTAAGTAGATTTTCTTTTAAGTTAGCATAGCAATTTTTGTTTTCTCTTTGGGTTTGATGTGGGTTTTTAAAGAAAACTTATCTTACTTGAAACGATATAAACACTTGCATTATACCCCTAGTGTGTAAGTCATTAATCAATTTCATCACATATTTATTTTGCGCACTTTTCGCTGATTATAAACTTGGTCAAGTTTATGACCATCATTCAAACCGTAAAAAAATACCTAATTGTGGGTCGGGTCAAGTTTTTTGGCGCCATTGACAAGAAAAAACAAAACTTTTGAAGTTATAGACTTTTATTTGATTTTTGATTTATTTTTGGAGAATTGTATTTTAATTTTGTTTTATCAGTATTTACTAATTTCCTAAAGATATAAAAAAATCAAAAAAAATAAAAAAAAATCAAAAAAATTTGAAAAAAATTTGAAAAATTAAAATATTAAATATATTTCATTTTAAGTGTTTTGTTTTACTTTTATTTTTCAAACTTTTAATTTTGCATGCATAGTGGGAGATCTAAAGATTTAGTGTCATACAATTCTGAGTTGGAACGAACTATCAAAAAAATTTGAAAACTAAAAGAACATCATAATTCTCAAGAAATAACTAATACAACGCAAAATACCTTTAATAACTAAATTGTTGAAAATGAACATCATAATTTACAAAGACTTTTAAAGGACTATGCAAACCCTAGAACAAAAGAAATTCACTTAAGCATACAAACCCTTGTTGTAGCGGCTAACTCATTTGAACTTAAACTTGTTATTATACAAATGGTACACAACAATCAGATTGGGGGAGAACCATCAGATGATTCAAACCTACACATAGCAAAGTTTCTAGAACTGTCTGCTGCATTTAAATATGTTGGTGTGTCAAACAAGGATGTTAGACTTAGACATTTTCCCTTTTTCTTAAGGGATAAAGCTAAGATGTGGTTAAATTCATTAGCACCTGGATCTAATAGAACTTGGGGGGAGTTACCACAAAAATTTTAGGCTAGTTATTTTCCACCTTCAAAAACTGCTAAGTTAGAAATGATATTCCTCTTTTACTCAGTATTAAGTTGAGTTAATATACAAAGCTTGGGAACAATTTAAGGAACTCCTTAGAAAGTGTCAGCATCATGTCTTACTAGATTGGTAAATTATTCAAACATTTTATAATAGGTTATTAGGATCTCTTAGATATATTATTGATGCTACTACTGGAGGTTCATTAGTATCAAAAACTTTTGATGAAGCTTATGCATTAATTGAAGAGATGGCTATGAACAATTTTCAATGGCCCTCTGAAAGGGTAAATCCTAAAAAAGTAGCCAGTGTTCATGATAATGATTCAATTTCTATCAATATCAAGGAAGATAGATCAAATTAGAAAGAATTTTTCACAAACACCCCATGTCATAGAAGAAAATACATTAAGCCAGATGAGTGATTCTCAACCATCATTAGAGACTTTAAACGCTATTAACAATAGATCCAATAATCCATATTCAAACTATTACAACCCAGATTTTAAAAACCACCCTAAATTTAAATGGAATAATAATCACAGTGATGGAAACCAGCAACGGGAGAATAATCAGGCAAGCCCATTAGAAAATTGGAACAAACAAGGTAGTATTAGTTATAGACCTTCTTATCTTCCTGGATTTACAACTAACCAAGAACTTAAGAAGAAGAAGTTGTCTATATAATAAGTGTTGTTACAAATTGGAAATCAAATACAAATTCAAAGTGCTGCTATAAG
>NW_018250288.1:67688-68599 GCF_001263595.1 Phalaenopsis equestris | reverse complement strand
TAAGTAATAAAGTATAACAATAATAAATACAAAAAAAAATCTAAAATTTAAAATAAGTGTAAAGCATGAGCACAAAAAATAATAAAAAAATAATATAAGTGAAAAAATGCTTGACTAAAAGGCCAAATATTAGAAGGCCAAGAAAAAAAGCATTAGCTTGACCCAAAAAAATGAGCTAATATGATTAGGTTGAGGAATCACTATTGACTAATAGTAATAAATTGCACCTTACAAAGATAAGTATCCTCAAATTCTAAGTCAACTTAAACATGTAAAAAATTAAATAATTAACAAACATATTAAAAAAAATATTGAGGAGGAAACACCATTGCCAAATAGACTAGTGAACTTTGTATGAGAAAGAGAGAGAGAGAGAGAGAGAGAGAGATAGGGTTGTAGGCAGAGAAGCTTTAGATTTTTATTTTTATGAGAGGAAATGTAGGAGTTGTATACCTATGTCTCATAAGTTGAATCCCAGCCTTGGCTCCTTTTTGTAGGTTTGGGTTAGTATTCACCATAAAACATATATGCTTGTAAATAAAAAAAAATATATAAGTTTTATATCATAATTTAAGACTTAGAAAGACTCTTAGCCAAGCTAATTATCTTTCAGATTAAGGAACTCTAGCAATTATAGAATGAGTTGATGGGCAACTATTTGCGACTTGTGTTGATGAGTAGATATTAGCCACTAGAGTTGATGAAGTTGTCAACATGGTTATTACAGTGACTTTACTTAGTTGGACTGGTCAGTTCATCATTTAGGCCAAGAGAGTTAACTAGCGAGTTTTTTTTTAATTAAATTTTATCCTCTAAGTATTTGGAAAGAATGTTAGCTTGAATTATGTAATGTTGGTCATATATATATATATATATATATATATATATATATATATATAGTTTTTTGATTA
>NW_018250288.1:64668-67598 GCF_001263595.1 Phalaenopsis equestris | reverse complement strand
AGAATTTATAATTATATATATATATATATATATATAGTTTTTGGATTATCTTTTATTATTGGAATTTTATTATGAAAAGAATAAGGGAAATTAATATTTTAAATGATTCATCAATAAATGTTAAAAAATACAATCATTATTAAAGTGATCGTATTTTGCCTTGACAAGTTTGTATTAGCTTTATAAAAATGAGTTTGAGGCACTCTATTGAATATTTCTTCTTGTCTTCTAATGCTTAAGTTTTACAATCCTTCCAAGCAAAAAGATGGATGCTCCAAAAGATAAGATAGAAGGTCAAGAGTGGAGTGTAACTCATAAATGGAAGTATTATTTTTTCCTTCTTTTATGCTTTGTAATTTGTACATTTACTTAAATATTGATCATGATATATGGGAATTGACATCTTTTACTTTTCTTATAGTGTGTAACTTAGTTGAATACTCTTTTATAATGATAGTTCCAAATACTTTGAGTTGAGTGAACAATTAAATTTTCTAAGATTGATGAATAATAAATTTTTGAATATATAAATTAAAATAGAAATTGTTTAAATATCGAAGAATGTCAAGTTGTAACAATTGAATAATTGAATTTGTCAATATTGATGAATGTTGAATATTAACTACTAAATATATTATGTTTTCAATCTTGATGAATAATGAATAAAAAAAATTGGGAGGTCTTTAAATTTGATGAACAATGGATACAAATGCCAAATAAAATAAATCCTCAATATTTACAAGTGTCATATACTAAATTTTTAATTGTAAATGCCACCATCAATTACTAAATAACAAATATTGAATGCTTGGCATTCAAAATCTCCAAAATTGATATGTGATAAATTCCAAATATTTTTTTCTATTAATTAATGAGTATTCAATATCTAATATGTGAGAATCAAAATACAAGAATGTATGACATAAAATCGAGAATAATTCTTAAGTTTGGTAAAAGATAAATTTCAAGTTTGATAAATTGCTTAATAATGATGAAATTTTGAATATTTTAAGTACTTAGTTGTACATGAATTCCACAATCTCTATAATTTTCTTTTTATATTTTTTAGTCTTGCTCAATTTTTTATTTTTAAAAATATTTGTTGTTATGTTCACCTTTAATGGGGTACACCTTTCAATATCATAAGAGTTCATGGGGGGTCACTACTAAGATGCATTGAATAGAGTTGATTTACATTAATTTATTTTTCAATGTATATTAAGGATTGTTTTAATGGTCGATGTTTTTTTCCAAATTCAACTTAACCCTTCACTTATGAAGTTATTCAATGAAAATATGAAATTCATGAATCTTATTATACTTGAAAATATGTATCTTTTGTGAAGATAATATTTTATCCTATTTTATATTGTTCATTTATAAAATATTCCTTTTTATAAATAGCTTATAGGTAAAACATAAGGGAAAATTTTGTTGTTGTAAATGTCCATCTACTTTGGTGCGCTCAGTGATAGCAAACTGCTAGGAGCTTTTCTCACTAAACTCCTTTTCCCTCTTCATACTGAATAATATGATCTACCCCAATTATCGTCACATTATAAAAATCACCAAAATCACATAGCAAAATTGGAATGATGTTTTTTTTAGCAAACTAATCATGATCAAAATTGAATCTTTCCTTTGATTGTTGGCCCAAGATTTGAATTTAGGTCTCATTAATACTCTTTATGTTAGCTTGGCCTTTAAGGGTTATTCTGTCTCTTTAGTCTTCATCTTGTGTTTAAACGGAAGTAAATTTGTGCTTGTTTCATAAACAACTTATTAAAAATTCAGCATTACTCTTATCAATAGTCACCTCATTCCCCAATATGGGAAATAAAATACAAAATCAAGGGGATGCTATCAAAATTATTGAAAATCAATTAGTACATATTGCTACTGCACTTAGTAACAGATCTTCAGGAAATCTTTCGAGTACTGTAAAAGTTAATCCCAATGATCAAAATAAAAAACAAATTAAAGCAATTCAATTATGAAGTGAAAAAGAAGTTGAAACAAGAAACCAAAGAGAAACAAAAGTTGATGAGGAGAAGGAAGAAATGGAAAGTGACCATAATGAAAATGAGCAAACATAAGTTCCTTTAGAAAAACCATTACCTCTTTTCCTCAACGACTAAAACAAAAGAATAAAGAGAAATAATTTACAAATATTTTTGAAATTCTTAAAAAGTTAACGATAAAAATTCCTTTCATTGAAGGTTTGGAACAAATGCTAAGTTATGTGAAATTTATGAAAGATATACTAAACAAGAAAAGGAAGTTTGAAGATCATGAGACTATTGCACTTAGTGAAGAGTGTAGCGCTATTATCCAGAAAAAGCTTCTTAAAAAGTTAAGAGATCCTGGTAGTTTTACTATACCTTATGCAATTGTTGAAAAGTTTTATGGAAAAGCTTTATGTGATTTAGGAGCAACTATCAAGTTTATGCCTCTATCAATTTTTAAACATTTAGATTTATGAGAGATTTTCCCTACTACTGTAACTCTTCAGTAAGCTGATCGATTGATCACTTATCCTAAAGGATTTATAGAAGATGTATTAGTAAAAGTGGATAAATATATTTTCCATGTAGACTTTATAATATTGGATATAAAGGAAGATAAAAGGATTCCTATTATTTGGGGGAGACCATTTCTTGCAACAGGGAGAGCAGTGATAAATGTGCAAAAAGGAGAATTAAAAATGAGAGTTAATGATCAAGAAGTAAAATTTAATATTACAAAATCTATGAAATATCCTGCAATAGAAAAAGACAATAAATGTTTTAGGATGGAAGTTACTGATTATCTAAGTAATGAACAATTTAAGAAAGAGTTTAAATAGAAATTAAAGTAAGAGGAATTTAGTGAAAATGAGGATGACATAAAAGAAGAAAATTTAGATTATATTCAGGACAAATTTGAAACTT
>NW_018250288.1:63033-64242 GCF_001263595.1 Phalaenopsis equestris | reverse complement strand
TTAGCAGATATTAAAGGAATTAGTCCTTCAATTTGTATTCACAAAATTTTATTAGATGAATAATACAAACCTAAAGCTAATCCTCAGAGGAGATTAAACCCAATAATGAAAGAAGTTGTAAAAAAAGAAATTTTAAAATGGTTAGATGCTGGTATTATATATCATATCTCAGATAGTGCTTGGGTAAGCCCAATTCTTTGTATTCCAAAGAAAGGAGGAGTGACCATTAAAGTAAATGAGAAAAATGAATTAATTCCAATAAGACAAGTTACTGGTTGGCGAATTTGTATAGATTATAGAAAATTAAACTTAGCCACAAGGAAAGATCAATTTCCTTTACCCTTTCTAGATCAAATGTTGTATAGATTGATTAAAAATAAATATTATTGTTTCTTAGATGGATATACTAGTTATCGTCAAATTCCAATTGCTCTTAAGGATCAAGACAAGACAACATTTACAAGCCCTTTTGGAATGTTTGCTTTTCGTAGAATTCCTTTTGAACTATGTAATGCACCTGCAACATTTCAAAGTTGTATGATGTCAATATTTAGTAATTTGATTGAGCATGGAATGGAGGTATTTATGGATTATTTTTCTATGTTCAGGACTTCATTTAATTTATGCTTAATTAATTTAGAAAAAGTTCTATAATTATGTGAAAAAATCAACCTAGTACTAAATTGGGAAAAAATATCAATTTATTGTTGCAGGAGGAAGGCATAAAATTTCTGAAAATGGCATGGAAGTAGATCCTGCAAAAGTTCAAGTTATTAAAAAATTACCACCACTGACTACGGTTAGAGGGGTAAAGAGTTTTTTGGGACATGTTGAGTTCTATAGGAATTATATAAAGTATTATTAAAAAATAACTAAGCCATTATGCAAACTTTTAGAAAAAGATACGAAATTTGATTTTAATGAGGAATGCATAAAAGCATTTGAATTTTTAAAAGAAAAATTAATCACTGCACCTATAATAGTACCACCTGATTGGGAAAAACCCTTTGAAATAATGTGCGATGCTAGTGATTATGCTATTAGAGTCGTGTTAGGACAAAGGCTTAACAAAGTTTTTAAAGTAACATATTATGCTATTAAAACTCTAAATGATGCTCAAATTAACTACACTACTGCTGAAAGAGAGTTATTAGCTATTATCTATGCTTTTGATACGTTTAGACCTTACTTAATTGGAACTAAATGTAT
>NW_018250288.1:48199-62638 GCF_001263595.1 Phalaenopsis equestris | reverse complement strand
GGAACTAGTAGAACTGCACATAAAATTTTGCAAGTTGGATTTTATTGGCCTACTCTTTTTAAAGATGTTAATGAATATATTAAAAAATGTGATCGATGTCAGCAAGTAGAAATTATTTCTAGAAGAAATGAAATGCCTCTAAATTACACATTCGAAGTTAAAATTTTTAATGTGTGGGGATTAGATTTTATGGGACCATTTATGTCTTCATTTAGAAACTTATATATATTACTTGCTGTTGATTTTATGTCTAAATGGATTGAAGCTGTTGTTGTACCTAAATGTGATGCTCGGAGTGTTTCTAAATTTTTAAATAAAAACATTTTACAAGATATGGAATGCCAAGAGTAATTATTAAAGATGGAAGACCTCATTCTAGAAATAACAGAATCGAGAAATTGATAAAGAAATATGATATTATGCATAGGTTCTCTACTACTTATCATCCTCAGACTAGCGGTCAAGCAAAAATATTGAATCGTGAAATAAAAAAAATTTTAGAAAAAAAATTGGTATGCTAGATTAGACACTACACTTTGGGCATACAGAACTGCCTATAAGACACATATTGGAATGTCCCTATATAGGCTTATTTTTAGTAAAACATGCCACTTACAAGTAGAATTGGAACATAAAGAATTTTGGGCTATTAAGGAATTTAATTTTAATCTAAAGGATGCTAGTGAGAAAAGATTGTTGCAACTCAATGAACTTGAGGAAATTAGAAACGAAGCATATGATAATGCAAAAATCTATAAAGAGAAAATGAAAATATGGCATGATCGAAAGATTATAAAAAAGAAATTTGAGCTTGGACAAGAGGTTCTATTATATAATACTACATTGAGATTATTTCCAGGAAAACTGAAATATAGATAGTTAGGACCATTCAATGTGATTAAAGTTTACCATTATGGAACTATAGTTATTAAAGATCCTAAAATTGGAAAGATATTTAAAGATAATGGGCATCAATTAAAACATTATTATGAAGGAAAAATACCCTAATTTTAAAAAGTTTTAATGTTATGTCAACCAAACTAAACTAATGGTATGTCAGGCTGACGACGTTAAACCAAGCGCTTTGTGAGAATCTATATATCTTTATATTACTATTTTGTTAATAAGAGTGTTTATGTATTAGGAAATAATGGTATTTTTAAGTCCCACACAATTTTATATACCATAAGTTAAGGCAAATATTGGTATTTGAGGAAATTTGGAATCAAATTGAACAAAAAAAATTCAGACGCAAATTTGGCCTCTGGCACTGACAGTGCCCGACTAAAGGACCATGGCGCTGACAGTGCCATCAGGAGCGCCGACGACATCCCGAGCACTTTTCCATATGCTGAACTATTTTGGAGAACTTTGGCGGGATTTCGCTCCACAATAACTGTCGAGAGTTATTTTTAAAGTCCTAAAAACTTCCTTGGACGTCCAAAAACTTCCTAATTTTGAATTCCATGGCTTCCAATTCTAGAAAAACTTCAAGGTACGGAGTTTTTAATAGAAGAAAGTTTATCAGTTTTGCCACGCAGAGATTATACGACAAAGTCATCAGGAAGAAGATACTTATCCAGGATAGAGGCTTTGTCAATCATGGAGTTAGTAATCCAAGTTCATAGATTGAGAAAATCTTTATACAATAGCTTTGGGAAGTTCTGTGCTACACTACCGCTACAGTTGTAGTACACATAGTAAAAGAGTTTTTGCTAACCTACATGGAATTACACAAGGAGTTACCTTCGTTCGAGGTAAGGCTGTACCATTTACTCCGGCTCGGATTAATGATTTGTATATGATAGAAAAATGTTATAATCTGTCATTATACCGATGAAAGATATGATGCAAGAAGTATGTAATTTTCTGATGGATAAACATGATAATTGGGAAATCATAGATGAGAGATACGTTAGTTTCTTTGCTTTGCTGCTTAACCCAATTTAAAAATAATGGCTTTTCTTCATATCTGCAAAACTACTACCTACCATGAAGATTAGTAGATGAAGATTAGTAGAGTTACAAAGATTAGTAGAGTTACAAAAGAAAATGTCATTCTAAACTATTGCATTCAAATGGAAAACCTATTGATATAGGGTTAATTATTTTCAAATCTGTTATCAACATTATCATGAATGAGCCAATATATGGACTTGGGCATCCTTCTACAATTTTCCTACTTTGCAGTTAATCTCAAGTTCCATATGAAAGTTGGGAAAAAGTTTTATTTCCTTGGGAGCCCATGATTATTATTGATGGAAATTACATAGGAAATGTTGGTAATGGAAATGAAGCATTAGATTTTATTTTGGATCATTCATCATATGCTTCAACACAATTGATTCCACCAGCAGTTGGAAGTTCAATATCTTTGGAGAGGAGAATGAAGAAAATAGAAAGAGAACTTCAGAGTATTACAAATGCAATAAGAAAACTTGACTAGCTTTTTGATTACCTCTATTGGAGAATGAATGAGAACTATGATCATACAGAAACATTTGAAGCAAGATTGGTACAAATGTTCAAGAAAAATGGCTGGATCGATGAAAATTCGACTAATCAGTTCCCGTACCGACCCTTCTACAATTTATATGTCCATTACCGGCCTATGGGAGATATTAGAGGAGGAGAAAGTACTAAAGAAGAAGAAGAGGCAGATTAATTGAAGGAGGCAGATTAATTGAAGAAGTTGGACTCTTTACTATTTTAAAATACTTATGTTTTAATGTAATTGTGTTGATTTGATTTACTATACTTTTCTTTAGAAATTTGATTCATGTATAGTTTTATGTCAGCGTTCTAGTATTGTGGCTTGATTTTGACGCTGAATTATAATTTAGCTTGCTTTGAAGATATGAAAATCTGATTAGAAAAATATAATTGTAAAAAGTGCATTTTTATATATAAAAGTTAGTTTGCTGTTATTTGTGAAAATGTTTGATTGTGAATTATTTTTAGATGAATAATTAATGTTTAAAAAGACTAAATAAAAATTGGAGTAAATTGAGAGAAAATTGAATTTGAGAAAAAAAATCAAAATATGAGTTTTTGGCCACTGGCGCTGACGGTGCCGGCATGGGCGCCGGCAGCGCCCTCATCTCGAACCAACCCAAAAACCCTTAAAATTCATGATTTGCACAGTGAAACATCATTTTTACCCCTTGAGTCACCTTCAACCTTCGGTTTTTGCACCTAAGGCTTGCTATTGCTTGGATTTGAGGTGATTTTAAGGCAAACAAAGCTTAAATTTCATCTTCTCTAACTAAGAGCTACACTTTGAACACAAAATTTTTTATTTTCACCTAAGATTTATCTTACATTGCCGAGATCCAAAATTTTGAGATTTTTTTGGAAGATTTTGAGAAAATCCCTTGGTGAAGAACTCTTACTTAGTATATTTAAGTTTAAAACGTTCTGCATTGTAATTTTCAAAATTTTTGGGAATTTATTTAGATTTTACCAAATTTTTGTAGATTTACCATGACACCTAGAATGAGAAAAGGAAAGAGAAAGGTAGAATTTGATGATCAAAAGATTGTCAATTTCACGGCCAACATTTGCTTCAATAGTTTATGTACAACTAAAAAAGTGATTCCGAATCGAGGATTTAAAAATCCAGGAGGAGAAGTCGAGAGAGTAATCAATGCTCGGCTGTGGGAGAATTTTTATTATTTTATTGCCAAGGCGATTATTGGCGTAGTGATGTGTTCTATGCCAATTTCAAGGATACCTCTGAAGACTTTGTGTTTGTTCGTGGGAAAATGGTGGAGTTTACTCCAAGGAAGATTAATGAATTTTATCAGTTGGAAGATGTATATAGCTGCAAGTATAAATTGTTTTCTACTATGAATGAGGCCTTGGATGAGGTTCTTTCTTTTTTACTGATGAAAGAGGAACCTGGAAGGTGAAGAATGGAGTTAAGGTAAAGTTTACTCTTTCTATGTTAAATGTAGTATCTAAGGCCTGATACTATTTTATTTCTAGAAGAATGATGCCAACAAATCATCATAGTAAGGGTACAAGGGATGGAGCCATTTTGAACTTCTGTATCCAACAAATGAAAAGGATAGATGTAGGCTCTATTATTTATAAGAACACTCGATTTACTACTTTTAAAGAGACTACTGGAGGTTTAGCAGACTCTGCCCTGATCTTCACACTATGTGAACAAGCAGGAATTGATTGTAAACCAGAGGAGGAGAGGATTGAACCTCTAAAACCTATTGAGCCTGCCGATATAACATATTGACCCTGCCGATATAACAACTTATGAATCTCATATTGGATGGAGATCTGGAAGTATGACTAGGGATATTCCTTCTACTTTAGATATTTCTAGCACCCCTACTATCCAAGAACTTATGGAGCAAATGATGATCCAATAAGGAGATATTTTAAGAATGGATCTTAGAATGGAAAATATGGAGGGCATAAATGCTCACTTTGATGATTTGATAAGACAAAAGTTTGAATACAATGCTGCTTATGATGATGCAATGGTCAAATTCATGAAGGGTGATCACTCAGTTCAGTTTCCTACTCACCTTGTTTTTATTCCATATCAGCCACAGAATTTGGATGTGGAAGAAGAAGAAGAAGAAGACGATGATTGGAGATTAGAAGAAGAAGAAGAAGAAGAAGACGATGATTGGAGATTCTTTAGTTAGATTTTTGTTTAGTTAATGTTTAATTGTACTTTATTGTTGAGACTATTTGTTTTTGGACTATAATGCTCTATTTTGTTGTATGCTTTGTTGTGAACTTTATATTTGTGAAACTGTTGGAAGATATTAGTTTTTAGTTCTTTGTTGGATGTATTTGTTGTTAACTCTTTCTCAACAAATTTTTATATGTATTTTGTGTTATTTAGTGTTTTAAGTCTTGAAGCTTTTCATATTAGCACCTGAAATATTTTAAAGTTAAGTTTTAAATTAGAATCTTCAACAGGTATATCTTTTCATTTTATATTAAATGTTTTCTTTCACCCTTAATTTTTCAATTTTTCATGTAAAATCTTTTAAAAATTTAAGTTTGGGGGGAAGAAAAATTCCTTTTTAAAAAGAAAAGAGACTTAATTTTATTTGTCCTCAATTAGTTATAATTTTAAAACATTTTAAAAATTTAACATGACCTTTGGTTATAGAGGGTAGCTTTAGATAACTATATCTATATTTCTAAATATATAGTAAGCTTAAGCAAAATTTTTTAAATAGTAAATGTTAATTTTAGAGATTAAGATATTTGGTATGAAAGAATAAGACTATGTTTTTCTATATTAAGTAAAGGAATTTGTATTTTTTAAATATTAAAAATCTTAGAGATTCATGTAAGAAGAAAAGATTAAAACTTTATGAAAAATATTTAAAGCTAATATAAATTTATAAAGTGAAGCCATATGAAAAGTTTTTAACTTTAAGAAAAGGGATAGTGAAGTTCAAAATCATTAAAGGCTATCCAGATGTAGTAATCCTCACATAAAAAAAAGAAAAGAAAAGAAAAAGGATTGAAAATGATTATGAAAAAGAAAATAAAAAAGAAAGAAAACAAAAAAAAAAGATGTGAGGAGAAGCTTGAGGAGATGCCTAATTAAAAATTGGCTTCACTTGAATCAACTTAAAAAGAAGAAGGCTTGACTACATTTTCTAAACTTATATTTCAATATTAGCATATTTACTAGTAAAGTTTCATGAAGTTCTTTTTCATATGGATATTCTTAGTGGTTTTAATATGAATAATTTGTAATTTTCCTTGAAAAAAAGAGAATAAAAAATCTTAGACTTGACTACTAGATATTCTTATACCTTTAGTATTAACTGGAGTTATTTTGAATTTTTCTTAAGTGATACTATTTTATATAGTAAACAAAGATAATGGAAATCTAGAGGTTAAAATCTTTACCATGAGTCATATTTTTATGTAGTAAAAGAGTTACTTGAGGACAAGTAATAATTAAGTTTGGAGGATTTTGATACACCAAAAATATATGCATTTTTAGATCCATATTTTATACTCATTTTTAGTGATATTGCACTTTAATGGAAGGTATTTTCTATGTTTTATTGTAGATAATTAATTTTTAGGACTTGGAGCAAAAAGGAAGCAATAATGATTGAATTTGGAGCAGAAATAGAGAAGTTAAAAATTTGTTCAGCGCCGACGTCGTTAGAGTGGTCTCCGACGGTGCCATTTGGTAGAGAAGGCATATTTAATTACGCGCCTCTGGCGCCAGTGTCGGTGGAAGCCCTGTTTGTATTGTAGAAGATTCAACGAATTTGGACACTTTTTAAAGAGTTTTTGGATGCACCTATTGGAGAACTGACCTATGCTCTATTTAGAGCTGAAATTTGACCAGAAACCCCGCTTCACACCATTTTAAAACTCATTTCGGTTTTACACTTCACACACCTACATTCCACACCATTCCACACCATTAGTTAGTTATTATTTTTATCGTTTTGAGTTTTTATAGTGAGCTTAAGTGTAAATTCTTCTCTAAGAAGTGTTGGAGAAATTTCTTCTTCCTACATTTCCTAAGAGAGGTTACAGAGGATTTTCTATGAGAAAGAGTTTCAGATAAGTGTCGTTTGTTTATTATTGTTGTATGAAATTTCTTTTATATATGAAATTTGTGTTTGTAGTATCTTTCTCATGAAGTCTAAGTAGATTCCTTTATCTTTCTCCCTACTCTGAGATATGGTAAAATGAAGATAATAATGTGGATGTGCCAATGTTAAAATTTAAAATAAATTGTGATAGTTTTTCAACTCCGCTCTTAATTTTCTTTTCGATCTGACCAATTGAATTGTTAAAATATGTTGTGAAACAAATGATCCGGGAAATGGAGTATGAGTTCTACAATAGAGTGGGAATCACATTTAAGTCCATGAAGGAGTATTTCGTTCATGGAATTAAGTGCAAATAAATAGGAAAATATACTTTGTTGGGTGTAGAATTGGAGATTTCTAGGGTGACACACTAAAAATATCCAATTCGATCTTAGTGTTTAAAAAACAAAAGTGATAGTTAGCCTTCAGGGGAAGGGAAGTGGGAGCTCTGGACTTGGAGCCAGTATCCTCCTAGCATAGCTACGGATTTAGGGATTAAACCTAAGATTAACCAATGATTTTCTATAACATTGAATCAGGGTAGAGAATTAAAATTGCTCCTATTTGGCACAATACATATCTAAACCATTTATCTCATCTCATTTCACCAAAAACTAATTGTAGTGGGAAAGATAATTTTTTATATTAGAAAACTTCATCACATAATCATAGTTTAGTAGTTATTAATTTCGAACCCTGCTTTTAAATTATAATAGTAATGAATAATTTAGCTTTGATAGTTTCTTAAAACAATCAAAATTAGTGACAGTAATTTTAATTGATTTTTGTGAATTTTCTAGTTAATTTTTCATTTTGAATTTAAACCTTCCTTGTGGGATCGATATTTAGGACTTAAAAAGAAAGTCTTATATTACTTGATAATGATACATATACTTGCATAAAATCCCAGCTTTAGGTACTTAACATTATTATTCATAAAATACCATATCAAGCTTTTGGCGCCGTTGCAAAGCAGAGTCAACTTTATAAATTTTACACAACTATATTTTCCGGGATAACTTTTTATAAGCGACCATCTATGTGAGCTCTCTATTTGCAAGCCTTACACATTTTTGGTGAATAGCCTTTGAACACTCAAACTCTCTTTCTCTCTCCTTTCCTTTGGAGGGTGAGAGGCTTAGTCTCAACATTTGTCTTATTTCATCTCCTATTCTTGCAATTCTCTTGGAACTTAACATCTTCTTGATATCCTCTTTAAGAAATTCCAGGACTTTATGGTTTTTTAAAATTGAGTACGCTTCTAGATGGGTGGGAAAATAAATAAAGACTACTTAATATATTGACTTGCGAAAATCTAACATAAAGTAGAATAATTTATTGGACTAATAGAGGATTCATATAGGCAAAGTAATGATTTACATTGGATAACTCAAAGTATTTCAGTATTTCTAACTTTAAGGGCTTTATCTAGAATCAACTTCTTTGTGTTAGTTAAAATTGGATGACTATTTTGTTCTAAATGGGTGAGTGAGTCAAGAACATACAAAAATAATACTTATTTATAATTTTTATTTTATTTTATTAATGAGTCCCTTGATTTGTATGTGATTTGATGAAAATTACACATTTTCATCACTAATCACCTTTATTGTAAAGAGACGATAAAACATATTCATCTCTTACTCAAGCTTCACATTTCTCAGGTGGAGGATAAAATTCATGATACACACAACTAAGTTTTAAGAGATTTAGTTTAACACTATTCCATAATATATCAATATATTGAACAAATATGAACATAATGGAAACGGAAGGCTAACCATTAACTAATCTTTGAAGATGCTGCCCTCATAATTAATGTAGGCATTGGGGAACACATCTTCATTGAACATCCCTTTTCTTACAATCTGAAACTTATGATATTTTAAATGATGCTCACCAAAATAATGATCTCTCTTCTTAAATTGTAACACATTGCAACTATATCAACATTTAAGAAAGTGTGTTAGAAGAAAATTTTGAAAAAAAGTTGCTCTAAAAATTATAACAAGAGAATGCAATCGTTACAAGGCCAACTACTAACCATGGTGTCACATCTAATCCATGTGCAATTTGATACCTCATTTGGAATGAAAAATTTAAATGCTTAAGTTCTATCATGATTAAAACAAATTGTTCAAATGATTGACACCCCAACTTAATAAGTTGGTTGTGAGTTCGCATTCTTTACAAACTAGTATATCTTCACATCGTTGTATATTGGAGTCATCCAATTATTGTGACTTGATTACAAGTAAATTTACTAACATGAACACATTTGCATTTTACAAAATTTGACTCATTGATATTTAAAATTTGTGCTTTATACTTGATTTTGAGATGCTAGTGAAAATGGAAGGAAATTCACATATTTAATTTCTTTAACTGTTTGATCATTTTTATTGTAAAGCATCAGGCTGACACTTAGGCAACAAATTTGCCACCTAAGATGGATAGGTAAGCTTCGAGTTGTGATTTCTAATAGTCAAGATAGAGAGCTAGGTTCCTAGAAATATTATTGATAATAAATAACTTTCTATGGAGGTTTTTGTTGGATAGAGAATCTTACGACCAGGGAGTGTAAGTTGAAATGATGTTAAAAGCCTTATGATGATCATCTTAGCAATTGCTACAAATATATAATTTATAATCACTAATAGTTACACTGAGTATGAAGCATTAATAGTATTATGAGATTCAATACAGGAATAGGTGTCAAGCACCTACAAGGACACTCGACCTCACATTTTATTCATTTATATCAAATGCTTGTACAAAGCATGGGAGGATACCATATGATGATATCTATTCTAAGTAAAGTCTTATGTCAAAATGTTTAGGTATTTTCAAATTAAGAAAATTATTAGGGAAGAAAATTAATTAGCTAGCATACTTTCTAAGAAATGAATCTTGATGGGAAACTGGCCCTTGAGCTTACTCAATGAATCATTAAAGAAGAGAAAATTGTGAAAGTTGACCTTTTTTGTCAAATCAAGCTGGATGAATCTGATGCACCTAAAATTACCTATTTTTTATATAAATTTCATGCTCATTTTTAATGAAATTGCACTTCAAAGGAATGTATTTTACATATTTTTAGTTCCGGGTATAAGAGATGGAGTTTTGGAGAAAATAGAACAAAAATGTGCAATTTGGAGTCAATTCGAGTAAGGACAAAAATTCTGATCTTGCATATTTTGATATGTAATTCTATGCTCAATATATTTTACATTTATCACATATTTTTAAATGAAATTACACTCTAAATAAATGTTATTTTTATGTTTATCTTGTAGGAATAACACTTGGAGCGATCTGGAGCTGAAATGGGGCAAAACAGTGCGAAACATTGTGAAATGCAGGTGCTAGGAGGTAGTACATGGTGCCTAGGCACCTATCTCACTTAACAAAACAGTGCGAAACATTGTGAAATGCAGGTGCTACCAACAACTAGGAGGTAGAACGTGGTGCCTAGGCGCCTATCTCACTTAGAAAGTGGTTCCTAGGCACCAAAAAAGTTTAGCGGTGGTTTCGGGAGATTCTGGGCTATTCTAAGTTTTTCTGAAAGATTCCGGGCAGTTATGCACAGCTTAAAGAGTTATACAATGAATCTAGATGTTTGAAAAGGCACCTTTTGGCATTTCACATCTTTTGGAATGAAGATTTGTGTCTATTAGAGTGAAGAACTATGTATCTTAGAATGAGGAGTTGTTTGGATTCCATTTAAAAAGGGGGGTTGGCATCACTCATAAAGGGAGTATTAAGAAGAGTTTAAGGGTGAGATAGAGGAGAGTTTAGCATGCCCCTTCAAAAAGGAGCGCGCAATTTGTAGATTTCTTCATTTTTTAAAGCGCTATGTCTCTTGGAATGAGGAGGTGTGTGTGGAGATGTAGATTTCTTCATATCTAAATAGATTTGTGAGGGATTTTAAGAGATTTGTGCAAGGAATTGTATGAGAATTGTATGAGCATTGCATGGAGCATTGCATGGATCAGCGAGAGACTTTGTTGGAGGGATTTTCATCTTTCTTACAGAGGAAAAAGTCTAAGTTATATGTTTTTCATTATCTTGTAATTGTTGTATGCACTTTTTAGTGGATTTGCTTTGGTTTAATCATGTTTCTGTTGTGTTTTATCCATGCTTCGTGAGCATTCTTCATTACTCTTTTCTTTTGATATGAAGTAATGGCTTGAGTAGGAAAATTATTTTAATGATAGAACAATTTTGATTTCAATGTGATGAGTAATATCACCTTTACTTTATTGACATTACTTAAGTGGCAATATGTTATTTTAAAATCTATTTTAAGTAAAACCAAGACTCGAGAGAGCTGTGATGTTGTAACTTGTGTGCACTCACATTGTCCAATTGCCTACGGTGAAGTACTTTAGGCGGCAATGCAACTTTTAATGAAATATAATTCATGATCTGTTTCTATTAAGAGATTCTAGGTGACAACTAGTTGTGTAAGACTAATAGAAACCTAAGCGTACCTGTACATTCTGAAGAGGGTAGGTAGACATATATTTCTTATTGACACATAATTTATTACATAATTCTATCAATTCTCTTTTTGCTTATGCCATCATCTTCATTTTGCTTTCCTTTTGCAATGAAATTGATGCATTTTTAGGAATTTAAATTTGTTTATAAATTCTTTTACTTGATAATTGTGTGGTATTTTCAACGGTTCTTAATTTACTTTGTAAAGTAGACATTTGTAATGTTAAAATCTGTTGCAAATATAATGACCCGGGAGGGCTATGATTTCACCCAACTAGTGAGTACCACACTGAACCTTGGATAGAGGGGAGCCAAGTCCAAAGGGGAGTGAAAATGGAGAGGGAGATTATTTTTGATGGGCGTAAAATTGTTGATTCTAGAGCTACAGACTAGAACCTTTATCAATTTGATCTTTAGTTCAGAACCTGAGGCTTAGCTAGTCCTAATAGATAGGGCACAATGGGTAATCTAAAAGTGAGAACTAGAATCTACTCAGCACAATCATATCAATCAAGAACTTAATTCTAGATTAGCCAATGTTCTTTATGCAATCAGGAGAGGGTAGAGAATAGGTATGCTTTTAGTTGTCATTGGCCACATTAAATTCTAAGCATTTCATTCTTACAAATTATCTAGGTCGTTGCATGTGAAAGGAAGTTTATAACATCTTGAAATTCTTCAAACCAATTTCTCTAATTACGTTTATCTTTAGATTGAGCTTTGTATTTAGGAGTCATTATTAGAAAAAAAACCCTTATTAATCATTCCAAACTAGTACCTGATAGTAGTAGACTAAAATTAGCCTAAGGGATTTCTTACATTGCTTCTCTGTAGGATCAACACTCTGATATTAAGAGAAAACCCTATACTACTTGTAACGAGACATACACTTGCATAGAACTCCTAGTGTGTAAAATATAAATCAGTGCTAAATTCTATAACATATCCATTTTGCACATTAGCCGCCTTAAGAAACTAGGTCAAAATTTTGGCCATGGAATTAAATATCTGCATAATTGCGGGTTGGATCAAGTATTTGGTGCTGTCATCGGATATTGAAATTGAATTAATTACACATATATGTAGGAAGACATTCTAAGGGGCATCATAATCCATTTTTGGATTATTTGAAGATGGGCATTATAGTTACTGAAATAAAAGATCTAAGAGGATTTACAATAGAAACCACTTTTTTACATTCTTACTAATTGTGACTTGTATGGTAAATAAATGACTTTAACATTTTTTGAGATGCATTAGGGGAATTATATCCACCCAAATTTTAGACGAGGTTCACTTAGAATAATGCAAAAGTGATTATAAGGTCAACTATTGGTTAATCACATCCTCAACAACAATATTTTTAGATGCATATTCTTAAGGATGCAGAGAACTTTTCAAAATGATGCATCCATTGTTAGAATTTACCATATTATAGTTATAGCCTTCTATCAAGCTCTAAGTGATTATAAGACCCCAGCCTTTAGCTATCTTGGAGAAGGATTTACTTAATTCCTGCCAACTAAAAGGAAAGAAAATTAATAATAATGATGGTTAACTACTTTAACAAGTGTGTTAATATGATTATGGAAATAGTGTATAGATTCAAAGGGATGGAGATTATTTATGAAAATAATGTGTTGAATATTATAGTACTTAATACTGATCTTGATTTTTCAAGCAACAAACTCAAGAAATTTATCCAAAGCCATGGTAGTGATCACTCCAAAATGAATATTTATGTGGAATTATTTAATAAATAAATATTAGGTCTCTTGAGGAAAAAAGTTGAATGAACCGAAGAAAGGTAGGATGACTAGCTATATTTGCTTCATTATGACTCCACAATTCTATATAGTGCAAACACGATTTATATTATCATATAGACCTGATGCACTATTGCTTGTCAAGCACACTCTCCAAGATAAAACAATAGTCACTACATATAAATATTAAGTAAGAGAATTTAATGAATGGTCAAGAGTAAGAGATGTGATGAATAAAGTTCTCAAAGTAATGGTATAGCTTAAAATGGGTTTAATTTTTAAGCAAGAAGAAGTCTTATGATAACAAAATATTATAGTAAAAATTCAAGAGAAAAAGAATATCAAACTAAGGAATTAGCACTAAATAAGACACTATTGTAGTTTGGCAAGCTTCATTGGGCAAGGTTGGATCTACATAAGATGAACTCCACATAATCACGATATAGGTTTGACCAAGAGCAAATCACAATGCACCAAACAAGTGAATTATGCAACTCTTGGAGTAGAGATGTCCTCATTTCTTCTTAAGTTAATAATGCTATGATTGTTAAATAGTTATATGTATAAATAAATAATTACATTGTATTTTAATAAGAAAATAAATAATAACTAGGTGAAATTTAATTTTATTTGTAAAGGTTATTAATATTTCTTCTTAGCAATTATATAAGACATAATTTAAAAAAATTAAATTTTAGTATTTTTCCAAATATTATTTTTGCAACAAAAATACATCTCAAAACACAAGTATGAAAGTAAATTTTAATCAATGATCAATAATTGTACGACATAAATTCTCCTTCATAGTTTAAGATGTTGAGATTATATAAAAAATTTGGTGAACTCGAACCTCTTCATATGACCCTACCCCTAGCTCTAGTAAGCTTGACCATCTTTTTTTGGCCCAACTTGCTCCAGTTGACCCCACCAGCTTCATTCAACTTAGCTAGCTCTATTTATCCTAGCCTCCAACTTTGTTCAACCCGGCCACCAGCTCAGTTTGACCAACCACCAACTTTATTTGGCTTGACTCCCATCTATGTCAATTCTACTAGCTTGATTCAGCATGGCCATCGACTTTGTTTATTTTGGCCAATGCTATTTGGCCTAACCAATTCCATTCAGCCCAATTACCAACTAGAATGAGCTTGACAAACTAACTCCATTTTATTTGACCAGTTTCAACCGATCTGGCCAGCTTTATTCAACCCCGTTAACTCAATTTAACCTCCTAACTCTGTTCAGCATGGCCACCAGCTTTATTTGGATTGGCTAGATCTGTTTAGTTAATCTACTAGTTGTCTTTGGCCTAAGAACTAGCTCTTTTCTGCCTAGAAGACCAATTTTTTTTAACTTGACCAACTCTATTAGGCTGAATCAGCTCCATTCAGCCTAACCACCAGCTCCATACAATTTGCCCACAAACATAAGTCAACCTAACCACCAACTACAGTTGGTCATCTCTATGAAACTACATAGTATTAGGGGATTTTACAATAATCATTTTCCTATAAATATGGAGCTCTATGTTTAATTGAGAAAGAATTTAATAAATACATATT
>NW_018250288.1:41676-45913 GCF_001263595.1 Phalaenopsis equestris | reverse complement strand
TTTCCTTAGAAATGCAGGAAGAAGATATCTCTCACTTTTCTCCTTCTCCAATACTCTTACAGAAAGTTTCACTCTAAATATCACCACAAAAACTCTAAACTATGAAAACAAAATCACTAATTGACTCCAATATGGAGGTGGAATGGAATGATGTGGTGCAAAAATTGAAAGTAGAGGTGTGAAAAACGTAGAGGAGCACTTTTTCTGATGAAATTCGCCCCCAAATAGAGCCCAAGGTCAGTTCTCCAAAAGGTGCCTCCAAAAACTCTTCAGAAAATTGCCCAAATACATCAAACCTTCTAGAAACGGGGTCTGCACCGCCTTTGGCGTCGTCGATGCTGAGTAAAAAGTCTCCGCGTTAATTTATTCTGCGCTGCCGGCGCTGAGCATTTCTTCAAAAATGTTATTTTGACTCCAAAGTTCATTCTTTTTCCTTTCTTTTTGCTTTAAGCCCTAAAAATCAACAATCTACAAGTAAACATCAAAATACCTTCCATTAAAGTGCAATATCATAAAAAATAGGTATAAAATATGAGTATAAAAATGCATATATTTTTGATGCATCATGACTTATGAATAATCTTAAATTCAACATTCTAAAAGGTCTGGTAAACATAGATAATTTCATAATCAAGAATAAGAGTAGCACAAGGAGAAGAACCAAGCCATAGATGTGACTAGTAACATAAAATGTATTAGAGAACTTGTCCAATAAAATAGTCAAACTCATTCATTCGACCCAACTAGCTATATTTGGGCCGGTCACCAATTTTACTCAGCCTCATTAGCTATGTTAGCATGGCCAGCTCAAAGTTGGCTCTCCCACTAGCTCCATTAAGCTCCACCACCCCTAGTTGGCCAAACAGACCAGCTCTAGTCAGCCCGATCAACACCATTTAGCTTGACTAGATCCTTTGGTTTGGCTAACTCTAGTCGTCTAAAAAAATTATTCTCCAATGAAAGTTCTCCAAAAAAAATCCTTCAAGAAAATAGTTTGACCAAGGGAAGATAAGTACATTGTAGTGAAAATCTATAGAGAAAATTTTTCAAGACCCTCTTCCTTTTTTATACATTTATGATTTTTATTACTTTTTTTATTTGCTCAGTAGCACTCAGGGAACTTGCCTCTCACGAGCAAGTTTCTAAGGAATAAGAAAAATGGGTTATATTTTTGGACCCTAGTTGGCTTAGCTAAAATAAAACTTAGCCAAATAAAGAACGTCAGTTAACTTATAGTTGAAGCCACAAGATCTCGACCTTAGTAAAATTAAAAAATTACGACGATTACTCTCATTAGAAGAGCTATGATCACCATTTGAGGCATAGTTCAAATTTAATAAAACTACTCAAAATTATTTTTAATTGGTTCATATTAAGAGAAAATAGTCCATCTAGTTGCACAAAAAGAGAAAATTTCTCTCACTCGTAAGACTTGAGGAACTCTCCTTATGAGACCAACTCAACTTTAATAGTGATGAGTTGGTAAGCTATGAGACTATTCCCTGAAGGTTAGCCATAATGATCCAAGAGATTCATCCTATAAGAGAACTAAGAGCACCTAGATGGATGAATAGTAGACTCATAGATAAATATTTTATTCATTTATAGTTAAACCTTTTTTTAACTATTTTTCATAGAATAATATGCACTTGTCTTATAGAGAGGACAATTTTAGTTTCAAATTCATCATTCTGTTATTATTTTTGCAGTTGCCTTTTAAGAATATAAGACAATCTAGAAACTATTATATATAAGTTTAAAGTATTGTGATTCTCGAAAGAACATGTTGAAATTTGGGCTCTTTTAACTCGACCAACCAACTCCATTTTGCCCAATAAGCTCTGTTTGACTTCTCCAACTGTGTTCATCTCATGCACTAGCTCTATTTGACCTAGCTTCCTGGTCCATTTGGTTTGAACAACTCAATTTGGCCCGACTATTATCTCCATTAAGTCCGACCAGCTCAATTTGATAAGACTGCCAACTCTATTTGGTCCGACATACTAGCTCTATTCAACTTGGTTGGCTCTGTTTGGCATGAACAAATCCATTTGATTTGGTCAACTCTGTTCAAATTGGCCATGACAACGACTTTACATATGCTTAAAAATACAAGAATTTGATACTATTGCTAGAAGAATTAAGTCTCCAGCAACAACACCAAAAATTTGACAACGTATCGCTCAGGAATAAGAAAAATGGGTTATATTTTTGGACCCTACTTGGCTTAGCTAAAATAAAACTTAGTCAAATAAAGAACGTCAGTTCACTTATAGTTGAAGCCACAAGATCTTGACCTTAGTAAAATTAAAAAATTACTACGATTACTCTCATTAGAAGAGCTATGATCACCATTTGAGGCATAGTTCAAATTTAATAAAACTACTCAAAATTATTTTTAATTGGTTCATATTAAGAGAAAATAGTCCATCTAGTTGCACAAAAAGAGAAAATTTCTCTCACTCGTAAGACTTGAGGAACTCTCCTTATGAGACCAACTCAACTTTAATAGTGATGAGTTGGTAAGCTATGAGACTATTCCCTGAAGGTTAGCCATAATGATCCAAGAGATTCATCCTATAAGAGAACTAAGAGCACCTAGATGGATGAATAGTAGACTCATAGATAAATATTTTATTCATTTATAGTTAAACCTTTTTTTAACTATTTTTCATAGAATAATATGCACTTGTCTTATAGAGAGGACAATTTTAGTTTCAAATTCATCATTCTGTTATTATTTTTGCAGTTGCCTTTTAAGAATATAAGACAATCTAGAAACTATTATATATAAGTTTAAAGTATTGTGATTCTCGAAAGAACATGTTGAAATTTGGGCTCTTTTAACTCGACCAACCAACTCCATTTTGCCCAATAAGCTCTGTTTGACTTCTCCAACTGTGTTCAGCTCATGCACTAGCTCTATTTAACCTAGCTTCCTGGTCCATTTGGTTTGAACAACTCAATTTGGCCCGACTATTATCTCCATTCAGTCCGACCAGCTCAATTTGATAAGACTGCCAACTCTATTTGGTCCAAGAAGTTGATACTGTTGCTAGGAGAATTAAGTCCCCGACAACGGCACTAAAAACTTGACAGCGACTTTATATATGCTTAAAAATACAAGAATTTGATACTACTGCTAGAAGATTTAAGTCCCCGACAACGATACCAAAAACTTGACAACGATTATAGATTTGATAAAAATGTGTATAAAATATTCAATAGTTAAAAAGTCACACTTATCAACGCAAGTATACGTATCGCTCAAGTAATGCAGGGCTCTAATGGAGTCCTGGATATCGATCCCACAGGGAGTAATACTAGAGGCTACAAACTAGGATTTAGAAAATCAGTACTTAATCACAACAATACAGTTCAAATTGCTTATTTGTACTGATTTGGTCAACTCTGTTCAAATTGGCCATGACAATGACTTTACATATGCTTAAAAATACAAGAATTTTATACTATTGCTAGAAGAATTAAGTCTCCAGCAACAACACCAAAAATTTGACAACGTATCGCTCGATAAAAATGTGTATAAACTATTCAATAATTGCAAAGTCACACTTATCAATGCCAGTATACGTATCGCTCGAGTAATACAGGGCTCTAATGGAGTCCTGGATATCGATCCCACAGGGAGTAATACTAGAGGCTACAAACTAGGATTTAGAAAAAACAATACTTAATCACAACAATACAGTTCAAATTGCTTATTTGTCCCTAATAAGCAATTGAAATAAATATGTAATTTTAACAAACTCTTAATTAACTAATTCTACTAATAAAGTTTCTAATGTGAAGTTAAATATATAAGAAATCATCATTCTCCTTGTTAAGAAATTAAAGTGAATGGATAAATTGAATTAGTTCAAATTGTATTGTGCCAAATAGGAGCATACTATTTTTTACCCTTTGGTCGAGGCATAAAGAACATTGACTATACCTATGCTTGGTTACTGAATCTACGGTTAGACTAGGAGGATACCAGCTATCACTTTAGAGCTCCCACGTTCCTATTGCCTGAGGGCTAACATCTACACTTCAGCACCCAAACGATAGGGCCAAATTGAGGATTTTAGTCTGTCACTCTAAAATCTCCAATTCTAAGCCCGATAATTTTATTTACCTATTTATTTGCACCCAACTTTCAAGGACTTTGACCTCCCTAAATCTTGGATATAATCTTCACTTTAGTTGTAAAACTCAACATATTTTAACAAATCAATTG
>NW_018250288.1:40979-41599 GCF_001263595.1 Phalaenopsis equestris | reverse complement strand
ACAACCAATTCAAATCACCATTTTACAAAATCTCAAGACAAGGAGAAAGACAGAGAAACCTACTCAGAACTCATGGAGAAGATACGACAAAACTTAGAACTTATATATAAAAGCAAAGTCATACAAACTTCAATAAGTAAATACCACATATCTCTAATTCCTCCACAAGCAAACTCCTTGAAGTTCCTTTGAATTTCTTCCTTTCTTTACAACACACAGAATTCTCCTTCTAAGCAGCAAGGATGAAAAAATCTCTCACTTTCCTTTCTTACAATCTCTCGAAGAATTCCTCACAATACTAACCCTAAATTAAACTCTCTACACTCTACAAACAAGAAAAACTAAGCGGACACCACCACGGGGCTCCTTTTTTTTTGCCCACATATTTCTCTTAAAGTTGTATAAGAGTTTTCCAAGGGTTTCCTAAGCGTCCCTTAAAAAATTTTCTACATTCAATGCACCTGTTAAGAGAACCATCGTTCTCGCCGTCGGTAGTCTTCTAGAATTTTGATTCTGGACTCTAGGGAAAAACCAGCCGTCGACGCCGTTGGGCTCGTCTTCGGTGCCCTAGTATGCACCTGTTAAGAGAACCATCGTTCTCGCCGTCGTTAGTCTTTTGA
>NW_018250288.1:32968-40833 GCF_001263595.1 Phalaenopsis equestris | reverse complement strand
CCAATGACCATAATTCAACATACCTGCAACAAAACATCAAAAATACCCTTATTTAAAGTGCAATATCATCAATATTAGTATAAAATAGGTATGAAAATCTCAACATATTTTTCTTTGGTCAGGCCACCATCTCCATTTATCCCAGCCTCTAGCTCTATTCGGTCCATAAGACCAACTTCATTCAGCCATACAAACTCTATTAGCCACTAGCTCCATTCAGTTTGTTAACTAACTCAAGTTAGCCATCTCCAACTGACAACGTACGACTAGGGTTATAATTGTTATTTTAAATTAAAAATTTTTCTATAATAAAGTAGCACTGTTTGTAATAAGGGTAAGGAATTTAATAGATACATGTTTTGCTTCTCATCTCTCTCTCTTTCTCTCTCTCAACTCGCCTTCATTGCACTCTATTCCTTTGTTATAATTCATGAAAAATCTCGAATTCAACAATAATATACTTTAAATTGCTTGTGAGTGAAGGGTCTTTTCAAGGTTTATTTTTTATTTTATTTTATTTTTAAAATTTATTTGGTTATCATTTATTTAATCCATTTTAATTTTTTAAACATTTAAAAATAATTTTTAAATAATTTAAGAACTTTAAAAAATTGAGCTTAGCTTAATATAACAAATATATTTTTAAATAAATTTTAAATAAAAAATAAAAAATAAAATCCTCAAAACCTTAAGAAGTTTATCACTAATAATCATAATAATTTTCTTAATCGTGGTGGGACAAAGAAGAAGATGCACACTATCTCTTGGATTACGATTAGTTTACCTGAATGTAAGGGTGCTCTTAGTAATCAATATGTGGATTCCTTAAATATTCTTTGTAAATCCTAGAATTTATGTTGTTATATCATTATAAATTCTATATTAACACAATGGTGTAATTATTGTTATGGTTCTACTTGGAATGTAAGTAAAGTTGGTTCTTTTATTTTTGAAGAGACGTCTACAAAGTTGTTATGACAATCAGAAGGTGGCAAACTTTCAGTATTACCGAAGCTGCAAGCTATTTTTCTACTTTTATCATTGGCTTAGTTATGCTTCTCTGTTTGAAACTTTTGAAAAAAAATATTTTCAATTAGTTTGTCTTTCAAAAGAATATTAAAGTTTTTGAAGAATTATGCAATTGAGCTTGGCATTTTGATAATATAAATTTCATCCCTTTTTTTTCTACAAGGAATTATGACCATTCTTATTACTGATATTTCTTTAATTTGTTTTTTGAATCGAAAAGATTGTTACTCCCATAAGAAAACTTTTAATATCATTCTTTTATACATTTCCTGAATGTGATTGGAGTAGATTGATATGGTTTTAAGGGATTTCCATTAAATGTTTTTTTGCATACATGGAAAATTGTTCACAATGGTTTGAAAACATAAGATATTTTGACCTTAAAAGGGATCATAGTTAACAATGTGTTCTTTGTTATAATGGTTAGAAATCTCTTAATCATCTTTACTTTGATTGCTCTCTTGCATATGCTCCTAAAAAAATTGTTTTCTTGTTGATTTTTTCTTATAATGGTTAGAATTTATTTTCAAGTTTTATTTCATAGGCATATGTTATAATAATGTCTACTTGTTAACTATTCAAGTCACTCCTTATTGTATTTAGAAGGACCAAAAAATAGAATTTTTAATAGTTCATTTACTTCCATTGAGGATCCCACTTGGCAGGTACATTGGATTATTAAATACAAAGCAGGAGGTGGAAATTTAAAAAGGGATTCCTACGCCTTTTTTATAATCTCTAAAGATTTTTGGTCATAATGCTTCTTCATGTTCTTTCTATTTTTTTAATTAATTTATTTTTTTGTTTTGGAATTTTCTATTTAAGAGTTCTTTGGTGATGGTTTTGTATAACTTTTGGAAGCTTTTTTGGTTGTCTTTCCCTTTTAATTTTTTGATGCTACAATTCCCCTTACTTTTGATATTTCACTTGATTGAGAGGGTATTCTATTACTTTACTAGATCTGGTTTTATTTTTTGATATTCTCCTTTATTCTTGAGCACAGATTATTTCCATATACTACATAGTGATTCAACTAGTCATGCAATTTTCTGATCTTAAATGAAGTCATTATGTTTACTGTGGTTGGAGGGTTGTCTAAAATCACTCCACTTATTTTCTTTTCTCTTCTCTTAGACTTAAGACCTCTACCACTATTTTTCTTTCCTTTTATTCTCATTGTTGATGGGTTGGATTCATTCTTAACCTTTTTGAACAATCTGTTTGATTAGATGTTTACTGTTTAGAAAATCACTATGGTTTGAGTACTATTGTTTTGAACTTTGATAAATAGATTAATGTTCTCTTTCAAACTTTGAATATTAGATGGTTATTATCCCAAATGTTGAGTTTGCTTGGAGGTTTGGTTTTGGAGTTGCTAATTTTGCTTTATTTTTTTTTATTGGACTCTTCCTATATCTAGTTTACTTTGAGAATTTTTGTAGATTTATTTGATCTACTAGTTGTTGTTATGAAGGATTTCTAGATTTTTCTAACTGAGCTAAAAAGACTAGGCTGAAGTCTTTAGACTGAATTTCTCTAAATGTTACAATTTCAAAGAAATCAGAAGATTTTAGCTTGGCTAATGCTTTTAATTAATTGTAGAGATTGTTGGATCTTATTTTGTTCTTTGTGGACCAGGCTTTGAGAGTTAGAGCCAAGTGAGAGCCAAGTGAAGGAGAGAAGGAAGAGAGAGAGAAGAATAAGTTTAGGATCTTTTTTAGGAGAATCAGGGTAAATGTCCCTTTATTCATTTTTTGACTCGTACTTATAGAGACATGTATTGTAAAATTTTAGAAATGATGACATGGTTATGGAAACTATTCCTAATTTCATTAAGGCTTAAATTTATTTTATAGATTTAATTTCATGTTTCTATTATAATTTGAATTTCAACATTAATGGTAATCGGCTGATCAATTGGCTTGAAGTCAACTAATTGAGGCGAATGATCGAGAGGCATTTGTGGCTTCTAAAGTATGCATTAGCTAGTTGAGGTGTTTGGCCATATGGAGATCTTGCTCGGTGTCTTCTAGCATGGTCAACCAGAGTGATTGGTTTGTGAGGTGGTCATTCGGCCCAAACGCTAGGTTGGTTTGTAGTAAGTGATCCACCGAATTTTTTCGTAGTGAGTCGTGGCTCATTTTCTATTTGACGTGAGTCTTACATAGCTCGTGTCTTGCGTGCCTGGTTAATTCATCTCCTAGGCTGAAGCTTCTAATCTTACATGATCTTTAGTAGATCTTGTCATAGCCCATGCAACGTATTCATCGAGACTTGATGTCGGGATGATTTATGCTTCACTTTTAGTGTTTCGGGATTCAATCAAGTGAGGAACCATCTTCAAAGCTTAAAATTATCCATGTTTTGGAGACACGACTTCATGCTCGACCTTAGATCATCGGTTGATTGTTTACTTTGAAAGGAGGCCCTTTTCTCTTTGTTTTTCATTCACTTTGAGATTCATGTCGGTATTTTTTGTATATGCATCTTAGTTTCCCAAGTTTTTTTGCTCCTTGATAGCACAAATTGTAATAAGGATAGAAAAAATTATTAAACAATCGTTAGCTATAAATTTGTGTTTTTGTTGAACACATAGACTTCCTTTAGGATTCTATGCCCAGTGTGCTCTATAAATAAATATTAACTAAGCCTTGTATCATTTTTTGTGAATTTATATTTCCAAAGCTGAGGTGTGCTATAGCCCACAAATTGAAACAGATCATTATGGATATTGAGAAGCTCGTGAGGGTAGTGTTTTAGATTTTCTCTACTATAAAGAAGAAGAAGGTGACGACAAAGGAAAAATGGGTGAGGCTAAAATCTGACGAGGTTGACATAGTTGACTCATTTGATAATGCAGAAGATTAGTCACTGAAGATGCCTCCTTAATGGGACTCAGCGTTTGGTTTGAGTATGCGTGTTGAGGGCCAACAGACCCTCCAATCGAGTTGAGCGGTAAGGAGCTAGGGGGAGTGACTGTTATGACCCTCCCTCAATTGCTATCATAAGAAAGTGGGGGAGTCTCAATGCTGAAGGGAAGACGCATTTAAGAATGTCTCCTCCAAGGGGGGATTGATGGATGGATTGGTCAAGTTGGAGGAACACCAGGGTGACAGGTTGTTGAAGAATGTTGTAAGGTTTGCCCCTAATGCGATGGTCATTTTGTAGGTTATAGATGCGGGTCTCTAGCCTTAGTTAGCCCCAGTAATTCATCAGCCGCCTGACCCATTTTTCATGATAGATCTCCAGCTAGAGGGAATGTCGAGGCGGGTGATGCGGGTGGATTTAGTGTGTTAGTTTTGCAAATATTTTTCAATATTACAAAATACACATGAGAGTACAATAACAAATATGAAAATTAATCCCAACAAAATAACTTCAATTAAAATAGTTTTATCTTTTAATAATCTTTAAACTGCTAAATCCCCTTTAAAATTAACGCAAGTATACGTATCACTCCAGTAATAAAGGCCTCAATTAGAGTCCTTGATATCGATCCCACAAGGAAGTTGGAAATGCCTATAAATAAGTTTCTAAGATTATAATGCAAAGTACTATTTTAAAAATACAAAAAAGTAAAGTGCGAAGTTTGAATATTAAGTATTAAGTGAATGCTAATTAATATGCAGTTGAAAGTCAAAGTTAACTAAATTAAATGCTAAACTTTCAAATGTAAAATTACGAATATTAAAATTAAGATGTTGTGACAAAAAGTTCAAATTTAGGAAAACATCCTTCCCCTTTACAATGAGTATATGATTTGTGAAGATATTAAAATCAATTGAAAAAATATAAATATAAATGTTTTGTGTCAAATTGGAGCAATCCTATTCCTTACCCTCTTTCGAGTACATAAAGAACATTGAATAATCCAGAGTTTGGTCCCTAATTCCGTGGTTAGGTGAGAGGATACTGGCTGCCACTACAGATCTCTCACTAATCCCGTCTTTAAGGTCAAACAATCTCGCATCAGTTTCTAACCAACTGGACCAATTTGAGGTATTTAATTTGCCACCTTAAAATCTCCAAGTCTGCATCCAACAAAGTATATTTACCTATTTAATTTGCACCTGATTCCATGGATGAAATACTCTCCCATGAATTCAATGTGCTTCTCCCTATGTTTTAGAAATCATAGCCCTTTTAAAACATATGTTTCTCAAAACATTTTAACATTTCAATTGATCAGAATAAAAAGGAAATGAATATCAGAGTTCAAATCATAAAAAATTATTGACTTCTAAAACCAGATAAAACAAAATCAATTCTTCACAAAATCATATCTCAAAGTAGGGAGAATGATAAAAAAAGACTACTCAGAATTTATGAGAAGGATACAAAAAATACAGATTTCATATATAAAAACAAGTTTACAAAATAAAAGAAATAAAAGACACAACTTATCTCACAATCCTTCCCCAACAAACTCCTAGAAGTTCTCTCCAAGCCTTTCTCTCTTTATAAGCACTCTCAATTCTCTCTTAGAAGTGTAATGAAGAAGAAATCTCTCACCTTCTCTCTCCTCTTATAATCATTAAAGAAAATCTCCAAGCCCTTCACTTTCTCTTTCTCTCTCTAACTCTTCTTCTTTATGCCGCACACCTCACGCCCCAAGACTACTCTTCTCTTCCCTTCTTCAAGCCTTAGACTTCCCTTCTTAAATTATTGAAAATTCAACTCTTTTTAATTCAAAAGACTTATCCATTGATCTAAGAGACATATTCCTTCATAAAAGAACCTTCCAAAGTGTCTAGATGCATTGAATTAATCCAAGGAGTTTTAGAACAAGTACCCCATTGTAAATTTGAAAAAAGTTCATCTCGAACCACCTTAGTCCTCAAAAAGTCATCCCCGACGCATCAGGCGCCAAATCTGGTGCATCATGCGCCAACTCTTTGTGAAATGGCACATCTAGCGCCAATCTGAGGCATCATGCACCAATTTACTGAAATGGCACATCTAGCGCCAATCTGAGGCATCATGCGCCAATTTGCTGAAGACCACATTGTTCTGGGCTTTGGTGCATCTAGCGCCGATCAGGCGCATCTGGCGCCACTTCGGCACATCATGCACCAAAATTCGAAACTTCATTATTTTAGCTCCAAAATTTGTCATTTTTTCTACGTTACTCCAAATACCTAAAATTGATATACCTGCAACAAAAATAAGAAAATAACTTTATTTAAAGTGCAATATCACAAAAAATAAGCAAAAAATATATACTTAAAATAAATATTATTTTGGTGTATAGCGGGCACATTCCCCTGAGATCATAAGTGTAGTAGGCAGATGCGATCAACCAACCAACGAGGCTGGTTGGCTCTTTTGAGGGACTTTTTGGGCGTTTTGTTATGGATTGTTTGCAGGAGCCTTCTGCTCCCCTAAATGCTGAAGTAGTGATTTTATGGACAGTGCTTATCACTCTCCTAGGTGGACTTAATGAGGTGTATGTGAGCTAGAGGCTCTCTGTGAGATGTCCCATCTGGCAAATTTCAACCAGGAAGCTAATCGGTTGGATCAGATTAGGTTGGGTGAAGAGATGGTTCTCCAAAAGTTGATGGGGCATGTCTCTTCAAAGGTTTTGGAGGATGATACACCTAAAATATATAGTATTTTTATACATATTTTTATACCTATTTTTGAGATATTGCACTTTAATGAAAGGTATTTGTGTGTTTTTTTTCAGGTACAATCAAATGGATTAAAAATGCTAAAAAACGTTAAAAAGGGTCAAATTTGGAGCAAAAATGAAGAAAAGTGCAAAAATGAACTAAGGCGTATAAGCTCCCAAAATTTGCGCTTAAGCGCCAGAGGAGCAGCGCCTAATTGTCACGTACCGGCGTATAAGCTCCCAAAATTTGCGCTTAAGCGCCAAAGGAGCAGCGCCTAATTAGCGCCTAATTGTCACGTACCCCGCGCTTAAGCGTCAGAAGTAGTTATGAGATGAATTATTTAATTTAAAAGGATTTTTGAAGAGGTGTTTGAAGCAACTTTTGGTAAAAACATGGGAAATAGCCCATGGACACAAAAATTCATTCAAGGTACCCTATGCTTAAGTGCTAGGAACCCGCAGCTTAAGCGCCAGAAGTGGTTATGAGATGAATTATTTAATTTAAAAGGAATTTTGAAGAGGTGTTTGAAGCAACCCTTGGTGAAAATGTGGGAAATAGCTCATGGACACAAAAATTCATTCAATTGGCTTTTAAGGAGACAACTTCTAGAAGATTCATTAAATGGAGACAACTTTTTAAAGAGACACCAAGACATACCTTGGATTTTTATAAGAAAAGACTTATATTTTCCAAGAGAGGAGGCTAGCTACCCATCAAATTTACAGTCATCATCCATCTAAGTCACCACCGCCGCCGCTAACCACTTTACATTTATTTTTTTTTCTGAGTGTTTAGTTTGTATTGTGAGTGAAGGAAGAGAATCAAAGGAAATTCAAGACATTTGGTGGAGAAGATTTGAGATAAGTGTTTATCTTTGTGACTACACTTAGTTTTAATTTAGATTTCTTGTTTGTATGCATGATTTCTACTTTTAAACTCATGTGTGGTTGTGTATTATCCATGGTAGTTTTATTTATTTATTACCTTAAAATGATAAGTGATTAAGTGTTGCAAGGAAGTTGTGTGAAGTATTAGGCTTCATTATTGGAAGAAGTTGTGATGATTTGAAACCGTGCACTTCATTTACTTTTTGATTTGGCCAATTAAGATGTTAATACCTATTGTGAGAACATGTAAGATCCGAGATGGTATTGTCTCAGTCAATAAATGGTTAGAATCACATATTGATTTCATGAATGAGAATGTAGTTCATGAGGTTGAGTT
>NW_018250288.1:7768-32951 GCF_001263595.1 Phalaenopsis equestris | reverse complement strand
CAAATAAATAGGGAAATACACAATAGGCATATAATCTTTGAATGGTGTAGAGTTAGAGGACTTTAGAGATACAGACTAAAGCCCCCAATTTGATTTATGATTTTAGGTTTTGATATGAGATCTTATAGATCTTATCCCCTAGGTGGAGGGAGAAGAGGAAACTCTAGAGTGAGAGCTAGTATCTTCCCTGCCTAGCCGGTCAACAAGACTATTCAAACTATAGATCAACCAATTTTCTTTATAGCATCTCTAGTAAGGGTAAAGAATATTATTGCTCCTATCTGGCATAATATATTTAGAATACTTCCACAACATAATTTCTCTACTAATTACTGATTCATGATAAGGAAAAAGATAATTTATTTATATCACTTTCATTTTGCAAGTACTTAGTTAAGTTAATTAGTTACTTACTTTATTTTCATAAACTAAAAATTACAAAAAGAATCAAATTTAAATTCCTATTTTAGCAGCTTAAGTTTATGTAAGATCTCTAAAATTTCTAAACTTTCTAGTTTTCTAAAGTGCATATTGCTAATCTCCCTGTGGGTTCGATATTCGGGGCTTAATCAAAAAATCTTATACTACTTGATAACGATACGTATACTTATGTAGTATCCCATATTTAAATATTAAAATTGTATTCTTATTTGTTTCATAGTGGAAAACTTACCTAGCTTCTGATGTGGATCAAGTTTTTGGCTTTGTTGCAAATTAAGAATAACTATTAAGGAAATTAAGCTATAATCACATACATCACATTTACTTCTATATAGAAAGTTGGGATGAGAGGACCCTTTTATTAAACACATGGTTTGAGGCCTATAATAGAATTATTTACAATAAAATGATATTTTAATAAATTTTTAAAAAGTCACTTGGTGTGATACTTATGATTATGTGATGCTTTGCTTGAGATGCCCCCCTTATAAGTAGGGTAAGGGGCTTCTCTTAACTTTACATAGTTCCACTTTTTTCTCTATTCTGTCACTTGGTGTGATACTTATGATTATGTGATGCTTCGCTTGAGATGCCCACCTTATAAATAGGGGAAGGGGCTTCTTTTAACTTTACATAGTTCCACTTTTTTCTCTATTCTTTAGCTTTCTCTTCTCCTCCTATCCTTCAACTAATTCCGTTCTTGTCTCTCAAGATGGCTTCCAAACACTCACCTGTCTTGTTCAGCTCTGTGAAGGGCACTAAACCTTCATTTGTAATAGAGAACTAAGTGAGGAAGATACCACGAAGGTATGTTCTTGATGGGAGCAAAGATTTTTAGAGGTTGTACGGATTGGTGTGAGCAACGAATCCTCTGAGAAAAGACCTGGCCTTCTACTGAGATCAGTTCAAGTATGACCTTCACTTGCCCTTGTGCCAAGAGCTCTAGAGAATCTTCAACACCCATGGGGTTATTTCAGCACAAGTGATATTAAAGTCCATAACCAAAATCATGTGTTTGGGGAGAATGGGGAGAATCTGGTATGGTTGATCATACTTGTTAGATACTTCTTCTCATTCAAGGTTGACAAGGAGGGCTACATTATTTTCTAAGAGAGTAAAAAACTCCACTTAGTAGGACTGGAGAATAAGAAAATGGATTGGAAGAAGAAGTTTTTGGTTGGTTCATGTTTTGGCACTTAGGGAATTTGGACTCGGTCATCAGGATGTAAGGTGTCTAAGTCAATGTGTCTTCCATAGAGCATGACCATTGCCCTAGAGATTTTCTCGGGCCGTCATGTCTCAGTTTCTCAATATACTGACAGTGACCTGTGTGTTAGCATGTAAAATGACGGGATAGAAATGGTACAACTCAGACATTGTAGAGGAGGTTCAATTGAAGGCAGTTAGTGAAAAGTTTGACAGCCAAGAATAAGAAGAGAAAGGGCCTACCAAAATCATGTAATCTGGTAGAAGACTAGGACTATCTTTTTTGTGGTGTGGCCTCGAGATACTTCATTTCTACGACTGTTTATAGTGTTTTTTTTCAAGACAAGGTGACCGGTAAGGTCACTACTATTGCCTCAAAATGTGCTTCTTATTTTGTTGATGCAGGGGAAGACAACGAGAGGGAGTTGGCTTCTGAAGGGACTACTGACAGAACCGTGGTCCCGACTCCTTCATCTACTTCAACTTGTGACCCAACCGACGTGTTGTCAATTACTGTTGCTCTATCAAATTCTTAGGTCAAAGGTCCTTCCTTGGTCTCTCTATTTAAGAGGATCAAGGCAAGTCAAGTTGACCCTTGAATCACGTCTAATCCTTCAGCGAGGGAGTTAACTTCCTCTTATGAAAGCAAGGTCCCGCGAGGAGGGGGATTGGATTGTCTTTTTCCTCCACCAGTTCTTTCCCATACCATTGCCTGAACCAAGGCTGCCTTTTAGTAGGAGATCCTTCTCACAGATAAATGTAATTTGCTTCAAGGAATGGTGGAGATGAGGTCACATTCCTTGGAGGTCAGTACATCCATTCTGTTGTTGCTAAAGGATGTTTGGAGGTTTGTGCATCCCTGGATTCCAATGGTCCAGGAGTAGGGCATGACACCTCTAGTAGCAACAATTTGTCTTCTATCTACCTCCTCATTATGGGATAAGTTTGGAAGAGAGTAGAGGAGGGCAAGGGCCTCCAAACCTTTTTGCACTGGCTCCATTCTACTTTTGACTTATACTGGGGAAGCTCAAAGACGTAAAAGAGGATGGAGTGAGGTCGAGTGAGGAGAACACAGAATGAAGCCAGAATTCTTGGAGGGGAGAAACATACTAACTTCTCGTAAGAAATTTGGTCATGGTTCACCCTTCACGGTGGATGTGATGGTCCATGGATCACATGGGTCAAACATATTCCTATTAGTGCATAGAGAGAGAAAATTGTAGTGTTCTTCCATTAGATTAGTGTAACAACCAATTAGTGTAACGACCAAACTTTCTTCTCATCTTCCAAATGGTGGTTTTCAGAGATTTGCTTAGATAATGATGCTTGAAAGAATCAAGTTCTTGGTGAAGCATGGGTCAAACATATTCCTATTAGTGCATAAAGAGAGAAAATTGTAGTGTTCTTCTATTAGTGTAACGACCAAACTTTCTTCTCATCTTCCAAATGGTGGTTTTCAGAGTTTTCTTAGATAATGATGCTTGAAATCATCAAGTTATTGATGACCCATGCAAGGATTTCACTCTTCTAAAGATTTTGTCTCATTCAAAAGATATAAAAGGATGTCCTTAGTATGTTTGTCTGTCAGAAGTATCTTGAATATCTTCATTGGAATGAATAAAATTCCTTTTCTTATATTTTTTATCTTCTTCACCTTCCTCATAATTTATTTTTGTGGCTCCTGACCAGGCAAAATTTCCTGAGTCTAAGGATCACTCTGTGTTTAAAGCATTTTCTAGAACCAGTGATGCATTAAAGTCTAAATAATGGCAATGCTTCCCCTCTTTTTTGGGAAATGAAATGATGCAATGTCCCATCAATGTGTGGAGTAAGTGGCTTTTTTTAGTTCATCCCCATCTGAAATTTAGACTTTTCTTCCTATATAAAGTGGAGGGGTAGTGCCCTTCCCTTTCAACATGATCGTTGGACGTATAAGGGTGGAGAGCTATCGGACAATCCCTTTTATAGCTGAAATTTAGACTTTTCTTCCTATATAAAGTGGAGCGGTTGTGCCCTTCCCTTTCAACATGATCGTTGGACTCATAAGGGTGGAGAGCTACCGGACAATCCCTTTTATAATTGAAAGTGTAGAACATCCCCTGTTGATGTGAGTTCTCACTGTTTTGAGGACAAGGCCTCCTTTTTATTTTTTTTTGTGAGTCGTATATCAAATGGGAGGGCTTTCAGCAAGGCATATATCAAACCTCGGTTGATTTAAGTTAGATGCCCGAGCATAAAACCTTCCTTCTAACCGGTGGGGTAGACTTCTAGAGGGTTGCTAAACTCACCACCCTAGGAGGACAATGCATACATTCGAACATTACTGCCGATGAATTTGGGATCATTATGTCTCTTGATGCCTCCTTCCCCAAGGTCTCGAGTAATAACATGACACCTCCAGTGGCAATGGGTTTCACTCTTGCTCGTTCTTGCTATCTATGGTCGCGTTAGATAGTTGGAAACCTGCAGAAGTGTAGGCAAGAATTCCTTTCACTGATGGTCGCATTCTGCTTCAGAGGGGTGAAGGAATTCCTAGGCCCAATCTAAAGGGACCCAAACTAGATCTCAAGGAGAGAGACGATTGTCTGCACTTCATTTTTTCCACCCCTTTCTTCCCCTCCAAACTGAGGGGGACCTGAAGGAGTTGGCCAGCCCTGGTATTTACGATAAAAACTACCTTTTGTCTAGATGTCAAGCTTTCAGTTCTTTTACTAGCATTTTGTGACAGTGAAAGATATGGTGAAGAAAATGGACCAGGATGTAATTTTTGGAGTGAGGTGGCTAGATCCAACCAAGCTCTTCGATGTGATAGTGCTCTAGCTTGTGCTTGTCTTCTAAATGACAAGGTTCTTTCTTCTCAAGTGTGACAGTCATTACTCATACTATGGAGTGGTTATCCCTTCAAAAGGTTAGTTTTAGTCTAAAGATCTGTAAAGTGTGTAAATTGTACCATAGTCGACCGAAGTGCTTTGTATCTTCTTATCGAATTAAACTTAACCTTTTACCGTGCGTTCGCCTTTGAGTTCTTTTTATTTTTTCTATATATATATATATATATGATGTTGAAGTTTGAAATCATGGCACTTTAATTATCCCACACATCTCTCACTGTATCTACACGATCTCACTGGCCGCGGAAATGGTGATCCAATGTATTTTTGACTATCTGAACGCAAGCTACTAGATCGAATTTTTGTAGGAGTAGGTCATCGAGGATGAAGTTCTTCTCCTAAACATGTTTTTCAAAGTAGTGGATGGTTTGCCTCTTAATCTTCTCTTGCTGGAGTGTTGAATTAGTTTGTGTCTCCTTAGTAAAGTCGAGTACTAGCATTGTCCCCTCAATATTAGCTTGTTGTTATATGACCTGTTCATCTTCAGGAAATGAAGCAGCCGTGACGACCTTTTGATTATGATGATCATACTATATTGGTAGTATTTCTTCCATTCTGTGAGTTAGCATGAATGGGGTTTGACTGGTACCTGACGACGATGTTGTGCAGATTGCCTAAAGCTTTGATGGTGATAGTTTTGCCCAACTTCCCTTGAATCCTTTGACCTTTTTCCTTAATGAGTTTAGATTGAGCTTTTTAGCTACCTTGGGTCCACCCATTTGTTCTAAAGTGTTGAACCGAAGCAAACTTTAGATTCTTTCCCCTCTTTGAGCAGAAGTCTTTCACCTATTTATTAGCAAATTGAGTCTCATTGTTAGTGATAATCATGAGCAACTACCCATATCTGTAAAACAAGTTGGAAAATATGAAATTTCTAATTACTTCTGTGTTGATTTGAGCAAGGGGCTTTGCTTAGATCCATTTCAAAAAATAGTCGGCTAAAATAGTCAGCTGCCACCAGAAGGAACATCCTTTGGCCTTTTGAAAAAGTAAAAGGTCTGAGAATGTCTAGTCCCCACATAACGAATGACTAAGGACTGGCTTTGGGTTGTAGCCTCCGAGCTGGCTGGTGATGTAATGGGGTGTATTTCTGATATTGCTCACACCTTCAAAATTCTACATCATCTTTCAAGACTGTCGACCTAAAGTATTATTTCCTTTGTACACAGTAAGCTAAGGTTTTTCCTCCAGGGTTACTGCCACATTCTCCAGAGTGCACTTCTCAAAGCAAAACAGGGTTTTCATCCTCTTAGGCATCTCCATTATACTGAAGTAACTGACCTCTTGAATAACTTTTTATCAATTAATAGGTACATGACGACTTTGATTCTGAAAAATCTTGGATCTTTGATGCTTTCTTCTATTTTCCTAGTCTCTATATAGTGGATAAATGGATCCACCTAGCTTTTGGTCTTGTCGGTGGCTATCTCCATGACTTCCAACTTGTGGATTGTCGGTAAGGTTTGTTTTCTCAATAATCCTCTCATATTAATGTGTTTAGAGAGAATTTCAGGTTAACTGTCTTCCCGACTGACGCGCTTGATGTGAAAGCTTTTAAATCTTCAGATTTCTTTCTTCACCTTGGGGAGGTATCTGGCCATCTTCTTGTCACTGGCTTTGAATTCTTAGTTAACTTGACTCACAATCAGCAAGGAGTTAGAACTCACCAGAAGGTATCAGACACCTTTTTCATAAGCCGGGCGGAGTTCGATGTTTAGTGCTTCTTACCCTGCCTAATTGTTTGAGACATTGAATTCTACTAAGACTGATTGGTAGAGATGCTCTCGAGCCAGGTTGCACAGAACCAGACTTAACACTGCAGTTGCTTGGTTGGAGGCTTTATTCATCAAAGACAACTCCTGTGATCTGTACCTTAGTCATGAAGAAGTCAGCCATAAAGTTTACGATCGCTCGGTCCATGATTTTCATCTAGGGGATGTATGTGATGTTAAATTCACTGACCTCCTATGCCAATTTTAGTAGTTTGTCAGAGGTCTCTAGCTGTGTGAGTACAAACATGAATGGATGATCTTGGATGCTTCTAAAAGTATGATTAAAGTTTGCTAGTGTAAACAATAAAGTAGAAGTTAGTTTTTTCAGAAGTGGATACTTGATTTCGGCGCCATGAAACACTCGACTTGTGTTGTAGATCAGATACTACTTTTCTATCTTCTCTCATACCATAACTAAGCTGATGACCTCTCATCTGACTTTGAGATTCAGTGATAGTTTTTCTGCTAGTTTCAGACTCTAGAGAAGTGGTGAAGATACCAAGGAATTTCTTAAGTATCTGAATGCCTCCTCACATTTGGTCATCCATTCAAAATGCTGATTTTTCATCAATGCCTTGAAGAATGCAGCACACTTGTCACCCAATTTCAGGATGAAATGATCGAGTCTAGCAACTTGAGCAATCCGAATTTAAATTTCCTTAGTATTTCGTGGAGGTTGCATGCCTAAGATTTGCCTATACCTTCTTTGGGTTGGTCTTCAATCCTTTACGAGTCAGTAGAAAGCCAAGAAACTTTTCTCTCAATGCCCCAATGGTACACTTAGAGGGGTTTAGTCTCATGCTAAATTTTTTGAGTGTTTTGATGGTTTCTTTCAAGTCTTCAAAGTCATTTGGGTGTTTTGCATTTAACCAGAATATCAGCGACATACAGCTTAATCTTTTTTCCTTTCTGATTGGAAAAAAATTACATTTATGAAGTGTTGATAGGTCACCTCAACACTCTTAAGCCTGAAGGGCAATTCATTAAAACAAAATATGCCTTACACCGTGTTGAAGGTCGTTTTTTCTACTTGGGTTGGGTGCATCTTTATTTAGTGATAATTAGATTAAGCATCGAGGAAACTCATGAATAAATACCCAATAACTACGTCAACCAAGGTGTCAATCTTTGGCAGTGGGTTGGTATCTTTTAGGGAAGTGGCATTGAGGTTTGTGAAGTCAATGAACATCCTCCACTTACCATTGACTTTCTTAACCATGACGATGTTTGAGTTCCATGATGGGTATTGGACTTTGTAGATGTAGCCGAAAAACTAGCAACTTCTACACCTTCTCTATAATGGGTCGGTGAAAGTTCAGGTAGTTGAACTGATCTTCTATTAGACTAGCCAATAGTAGGGGCTGATGTTAAGTTAGTGGCATGTTGCATAAATTAAATGCTGGGAATTTATGTGACAGTCTAAGAGAACACTTCTCGGTGCTCCCAAAGCATCTGTACTTGTTGATTCTCTAATTATGCATCAAAGCATTCACTGGTCGGAAAAAACTTACTGGTCTCTGTGTGAGACACTGTCACCTGTAGGATGACCTCACTGGTCTCGAGACCCCCACCCTTTATATCTGGATGTCAAGAGATTCATGATCGACGCTCAAAACCGCTTGCCAATAGTAGCTTCTAGATTGCTCTAAGTTTCTCCGAGCGACGCAAGATAACATTGTAGTTTAGGAAGGATTCAATCATGAGGAAATCCTCTGTATTATTGTACTTCTTCTCAGAATCTTCTCAAAGGACGATGAAAGTGACAAGAACCAGCACCTCCTTCTTTTTCCCAGAGAATTTGAAAATCAGACCGACCGATGCTGCCAACTGGTCAATCATCAAGCCAATCTTATCAAACACCATCTTGAATAGAATGTTAACTGAACACTCAGAATCAATAAGAATGCTACCCACCTCGTAGTTGTTGATCCGTGTTGTGACAAAGATTGCCTCGTTGTAAGGATCCCTCTTTGGAAGGAGATCTACATATGAAAAGACAATGGGTAAATGATTACATGTATTTGAGATGAGAAAGCATACTTCATTGGAATGTTTTCTCTTTAGGCTTGAGGGTCGAGATCCCCCACCCCAAAGACGGGTAGGATTATTCCTACTGCATGGACTTCATTTTCTCGGACATGTCCTTTTGTGGACTCTCCTACTGGAGCTTTTCCCGAATGTTGCGCATTTACACCAACCTATACAAACTATTTGAGCTTCTCGACGTGAATGGGCTCTTCAATCAGATTTTTGGAGGGAACAACACTCCTCTGTGACATAGTTGTGGTCGTGGCGAAAATTACAATACCTCTTCAAGTTTTGCTAAGTTAGGGGTGCCTTCAACGATGATGTCAGTTTGAAATAGTCCTTGTTTTGGATAGCATGAATTATTTTGGCCATTGACACATTGAGGGGTGTCAAGCCAAACACTTCTTATTAATCATGTGGTCGCTCATAATATCAGGTCGAATGCTAGTCGGAGTGCCGCTTCAAGCCATGGTGCCCCCGATTATTTCCCGTTGATCTTAGGACCGAGGGTTACTATTTTGATGACCAGTGGAGGACTGTCTATCCCTAACCCTTCATGATTCACCCATATTTTCCATTTTTTAGGGGGAGGAAGAGTGCTTGAACGATTCTAGCTTTTCCTCCGGAGAGTCCTAAAGATCTTCCTCAACGAGTATGTGCTCGTTCACCATTTCTATCACTTTTAGAAAAGTGGCAAGATTAAATAAGTTTAAGTTATACCTGAACTCTTACGTCAGACCTCTTGTTTCAGGGCTGTTCCAGCTATTTCAGACTTCAGGTTTCTCGGTTCCAGCATCTCATTTTGAAAATAGATGATAGAGGCTCGAAGGCTTTCATTATCTCCTAGTCTGATATTAAGCAGATGTCCGTCATTTTTTTTAATTAATTAAATTTATGAAAAGTAATTTTGTGATTTAATACATGTAGAATTTTGATGTGGGAAAATAATATTTTAATTTTTAAGATATGAGACTAACAATGTCTTATACATTTTAATAGTTTAAGTGATCGAGTACGACACTACAATCAATACACCATCACGAGAAACAAGCATACTACTTGATAATGAGCTTAATCATAAAAAATAAAGATACATATGACATCTGTTTGGTTTGCTAGCCTTGTGTACGACCAACAGGTTCCCCCACCTAATATGGAAATATTAGGTAGGGTTTAGTTTACCTGGATTTTAAAGTTTGATATAAGGGCAAGTGCCTATAGTTCGTTTACCTGGATTTTAAAGTTTGATATAAGGGCAAGCGCCTATAGTTCATTACATCCTAAATGACCAAAGTCAATTAAGAAAACTCTCAATAAATTTCAGGAGTTTTGTCTTTAAGATATTCAACGTTTAGGTTTTTAAGGTAGTTTGTAAGAAACAACAAGTGGAATGGATCAAGTGAGAACAATTATTTTTGGAATCAGAGGAGTGCAGACTAGGGGAGGTTACAGGACAGAGGAGAACCTGAGTGACTTCCCAAGCTATCCTATTATCGGGCTTTACATTTTCGAAGCAAATTTATTTATTATTCAATCCTGCCAATTATAATTATAGGACTTATACTTGCAAAATATTTGATTATGCAAATAGCCTCGAAGATAGGAGAATTTACATTGTATCGAACGACGACCTTAGGATTCTAAATCAAATTAGGGCTTTTATTGCACGACATGGTCGTGCAAAAGGCCTAAAGATAAGGTAAAGATTTATGTAGCACTAGGCAGACTACTTCAAAAGCTTATAGCTTGTTGTTTAATATTAAAGAATGGCTTAGCTGATGTAGACTTGTTTTCTTATTGTAGATTGTCGCCCTCCATTTGGCACAACTTGTTCCAATGCTCCTTGTTGAAGTACAAACTCAAGTTTTATGTGTGTTCACATATTTCAGTTTTGGTTTTTTCTATCATTGTTGTTCAAATGTTTGGGGAAATTTTAAATTGAGTCGAGTGACATCGGTCAACATCCCATGGTTCTATCCTCCCGATATCACTATTTTCTCACAAATTTACTTAGTCTAAAAAAGCATTCAAACGCATTTAAAACTGGTAATTCTCACGAGCAACCATAGGTTACCTCATTTGAGAGATCCATTTAAACCTAAGAGGAGCAAATTAAGGGGCGTTCAGAGTTTTGAAAGTGTATTTTTTGTTTTTTTTTGTTTTGCAGGTAAAGTAAAACATGCAAGGGTAAGAAAATGTTGTAAAGTAATAAATGTGAAGTAAATAAATTATGGGACACGTACCTAGCACTTTTTGGGAAACTGCATGGGTTAGTAGCATAAACTTGATATAATAAAATATATAAATTTCAAACGAGTTGCACAGAGAATCCAGTACGAAGAAATCCTGAAATAAGTCGTTAGAAAAATATGAGAAGTAAAAAAAATCCTGTTGACACTTATAGAAAACAAGGACTAAGTGTAAGACATTGGTGAATGTGGGGGCTCAGAGCTAGATTATGTGCTTTATTATCCAACACCAGCAAAAGCTGTCAACCCGGTAATCTGAGGAAGGGCAAATCCTAGCCTAGATCCAAGTGTTTAGTACGTGGACCTTCCTAAGATTTCATAAAAAATTCTTTTTTATTTTTATGTAAAATAGTTTTGTTTAACATTCACAAGTAATCACGTAGCTAAAGGATTTTTGTTAACTTTATAGTGTTATATATGTCATGTAAAATATTATAGTCCATAAGCTAATCAACCTAATCAGACTAGGGGTGCCAACAACCTTAGAGGACTAGGGGAAACTCCTACCAAGTGTTGGTTAATAGTACCATTGGTTATATTCTCTCATTTTACTGAGGACCCTTGAAGCGCCCCTAGTGTGTTGTTTTTCAATTTGTTTTATGTCAATTTAAATCCCCAGTAACAGTGCAAAAAATTTGATCCTTCCCAAAAATACGCAGTAATTTAGCTTTAAAAAATATGGCCAAAACTTGAACCATTTTATATTTAGCGGTCAAAATAAAAAATGTTATAAAATATATAAAATAGTTCACACACCAGTGGTTCTATGCAAGTGCACATATCGCTTCAAGTAATATAAGACTTTCTTTAAAAACCTCAGTATCAATCCCACAAAGAAGTGCAATAAGAAATCACTTAGGCTAATTTTATTCTACTACTATCAAGTCTTAGTTTAGAAGATGAAAATTCTTACGATGATAACATAAATCATAATATTCAAACTATAAAAATTAAAGTAAGAAAGATAAGTTAAAATGGGTTTAATGAATGCTAACAAAAATGTAACTAAAAGTACTAAGTTACTAAATTAAATTCTAAACTTCAAAGTTAAAATTACAAAGACTAAACAAAGTTTTGTAATGAAGAGTTCAAGTTTAAGAAAACATCCTTATCCTTTACAATGAGTATATGGATTGTGAAGAAATTAAAATCATTTTAAAATATATATAAAAACTTTTTTGTGCCAAATAGGAGCAATCCCATTCTTTACCCTCTTTCGAGTGCATAAAGAATATTGACTAATCCAGAGTTTGGTCCCTAATTCCATGGTTTGGCTGGGAGGATACTGGCTAGCACTCCAGAGCTCCCACTACTCTGTCACTTAAGGGCTAACAATCTTGTATCAGTTTGCAATCAATTGGACCAAATTATGGATTTTAATCTGTCACCTTAAAATCTCTAATTCTGCATCCAACAAAGTATATTTCTTTATTTTTTTGAGCCCAACTCCATGGATGAAATACTCTCTCATGAAATCAAATATGATTCTTCCCATGTTGTAGAAATCATATCCCTTTCAGAAGATATGCTTCTAAACACATATTAACATTTCAATTGGCCAATGAAAAGTAAATGAAGATCAAAGTTTGAATCATCACAAATTTTTGACATTTAAAATCATATAAAATAAAATCAATTCTTCATAAACCATATCTCAAAGTAGGGAGAAGGATAAAGAAGACTACTCAGATTTCATGGAAAGGATATGAAAAAATATTGATTCATTAATAAAAACAAGTTTACAATACAAAAGAAATAATAGACACAACTTATCTCACAATTCTTCCGAAGAAAATCCCTAGAAGTTCTCTTCAAGCCTTTCTTTCTTTACAAACTCTCTCAATTCTCTCTTAGAAGTGTAATGAAGAAGAAATCTCTCACCTTCCCTCTACACTTACAATCCTTGAAGAAAATCTACAAGCCCTTGCCTCTCTCTCTCACGCCACGCACACACACACACACACACACACATCTCACGCCCCAAAACTCCTCTTTAAGCCCTAGACTTCCCTCTCTTTTATAAAAGGATGCCTCCCTCCAAAAAGAATTCAAAATTCACCCCAAAATTCTATTCAAAAGTTTACTCTTTTGAATTCAAAATACATGTCCATTGATCCAAGAGACATATCCCTTCATAAAAAAACCTTTCAAAGTGTCTAGATGTATTGAATCACTCCACGGGGTATTTATAACAAGTGTCCCTTTGAAAATTCATCCAAAAATTATCCTCATCTGCCTTAATCCACGAAAATTTATCTCAGGCGCATCATGCACCAGTTCTCTGGATTTTGGCACATTATGCGTCGGTTTGGCGCATCATGTGACACTCTGCACCAGCTCCACTATTTTGCTCGATTTGGCTCTGTTTCAGCTCCATTTCGCCTCGTTTCAGTTGCGTTTTGCCCCTAACAGATATACCTAAAAATTAAGCTTGAGAACAACATTTCTTTAAAGTGTAATTTCATTCAAAACATGTGAGAAATGTAAAGAAGATTAAACATTGAAAGACATATTGAAATGTGCCAAGTCAGAATTTTTTTTTGCTCGTTTTTAATCAAAATTGCACCATTTTTGCTTCATTTTCTCCAGAAGTTCATTTCTAGTACTTGAAGCCCAAAATATGCAAAATACCTTCCTTTAAAGTGTAATATCATTAAAAATTATTAAAATTGAGCATAAAATATATATGAAAAAGTAATTTTTAGGGGTTTCAACTCCCCGAAACGTAAACGTTACTTGTCCTCAAGTAACCTTTTTACTACATAAAAATATAACATAGGATAGAGATTAACTTATAAACGTCTATACTTTTGTTTAATAAGTAGAATAGTAAAATTTAAAAAAAATCTTTAATAACTTAGATTCTAACTCTAAGTCTAAGAGTACTTAGTATTCAAATTTAAGATTTCTTTATCTTTATTCATTTCAAGAAGAATTGTAATTTGTCATATCCACAATAATTAGAACATTCATATGAAAAAGAATTTCATGGAAACTTTACTAGTAATGCTACTAATGCTCCAATATAAGTTTAGAAAATGTTATAAAGCCCTTTTCTCAAGTTGATTCAAGTGAAGCCAATTTTTTATTAGGCATCTCCGCAAGCTTCTCCTCACATTCTTTTTTTTCTTTTTCTTTTCTTTAATTTTTAATTAGGGTTTTTTCAATCCTTTCTTTTCTTTTCTTTTTCAAGTAAGACTTACTATATCTGTATAGCCTATAATAATTTTAAACTTCACTATCCTCTCCTTAAAGTTAAAACTTTTACTTTTCATCACTTTATAAATTCATATCAATTTTGAATTTTCATAAAGTTTTATTCTTTTCTTCTTACATAAAGCTCTAAGATTCTTAATACTTTAAAAATACAATTTCCTTTACTTTAACTAGAAAAACATATTCTTATCCTTTCATATCAAATATCTTTAGCTTTAGAATTAACCCATATTATTAAAAACATTTACCAAAATTTACCATAATATTTAAAAACATAAATATAGTCATTGAAAGTTAAACTATAATATCCAAAGTCATGTAAAATTAATTTTCAAAATATAGTTATTTGAGGACAAATAAAATTTAGTTTACTTTTTTTTTAAAATAAATTTTTCTTCCCCACAAACTTGAATTTTTAAATTTTTTACACGGGATTTCAATTCCAATGACCGACAGCTTCTTACGGGCAAACCCCACACCAAAAATAGTGCCGACAAACATCCTATCAAATTCGTATACGTGCATAATCAGGATAGAATGACTGCACAAGAAAGTAAATCTAGCCTAAAACATGCTTGCAATAATATTAAACTAAAAGGAAGTATACTAACTTTAAAATTTATTTTTCTTCCTATCCCGAAACTCGATTTTAAACATGTATAACATTCAATACAAAAAGTATAAGAAGGAAAGGAAACAAGTTAGAAATTTTATCTATCACAAACATTTACAAGTATTCATCAGGATAGAGCAATATGCAATAGAAAGAATAGAAAGTAAATATGCAATAGAAAGTAAATCTAAACTAAAACATGCTTGATAAAATGGAAAGAAAGGTCTAACAAGCAGAACAGGTATCGACATAGGCATTTATATCCCTATGTGTTCTCTAAATCTTTATATTATTGTATCACAACCACAAACAAACATGATAAATGAGGTTAATTCTTCCTTTAAGTCATTGCATCTCACTAACTTACTTCCAATTTCTAAAGGAATCACGACACAGATTATAGATTCTAATCCCAAAGATAGAATTATCGTTGATGTATTGGCTCTCGAGCACCAACCTCAGGCATCACCTTATCCTAATAATTAAGCACCTCTAGTAGTTATAAGGATAGTGTAAATTCATCCACATGTTACTCATCAAATAGGTTAGCTACTCCTATCAAATGAAAACAAAGTAAGAGAAAAGAAGTAACAAAATTGAGATGGAACTGTCACTGTTAAAATTCATTATTTCTCTTGTAAAACTCAAGTCCGGGTGAGACCCGAGTCATAGTGGACTCATCAATCCAACTATTACAAGAGAACGTACAAGTCTAACCATAATAAGAAGTTAAGGAATCACTCCCCTCATGACACACAAAAAACAAATCAACTACCAACAATCCAAACATCTATCAATTATTAATCAAACTAATCAATCCACACTAAATCAAACACAATACAACACTAACAATCATAACTCTCAAGCAAACTAAATCAAACCACACTGATAATTATGGGTTGCCTCCCCTAAAGGGCTTTGTTTAACGTCACCAGCCAGACAAATGATTCTACCTGAATCAAAATTCCATTTAAGTAATCCTTGATCAATCTCCCAATCTTTTCCAGGTCAAGGGATTCCTACAAAGTCTTCAAATTAAAATTTTTCTTTCAGCTCTTCCTTTTCAGATTGATTCTTATCCTTATTCAACATATTACTTTCTAAATCCAATATTATTCTAGTGTTTTTCTCCATTTTTATATTAATATCATCCTTAAATTTTATAAGAAATGGATCTTTATAAGTTACTTCAAAATATCCAAAATTTTGGATCAGATTCTCTCTAGATAATTCAAAATTTGGATTAAATTCTTCTAAGTTACTCTTTTGTTCAGGGTTGTCTTTCAATTCTTTCCCTTGGTACCGAGTGATGGTAGAGGTGATCTTTCTAGTGGTCTTTCTATATTTATCTTTCTATATTTATCTTAGTTGTGGAAATAGGTTTTTCTAATTCCTTAGGAATTTTTTCCATTGGTCTTTCAATTTCCTTATCCTCATTTCTCAACTCAAAGTTCTTTTCAAACATATCCTCGAATTCCTTCTAAATATCAGTTCAATAATCTCAAATTGCTCATCATTCATCTCCTTAGGATTTATCTCCAAGTTACTAGGTAAAATTTCTTGGGGGTAACTATTAATTGCATTAATAATCTACCCCAGTTGGTTTTCTATATTCCTTATTGCGACCTCTTGATTTTCCAGCTCACTCTTCATTTGAATCACAACATCTTCTAACATTAATTCCTTCTCATCATCCTGTGAGTTGGAGTTAAACTGAGGAGGATTATTAATTGATTTAATAATCTGTCTCAGTTGGTTTTCCATATTTTTTATTGCAGTCCCTTGACACTCCAGCTCACTCTTAATTTGAATAACAATCCCTTCTAATAAATCCTTCTCCTCATTTTGTGGGTTGGAGTCAAAATTATGAGGAAAAGAAAGTTCATCATTAAAGTAACCTTGATTATTCCAACTACATGTTCGATTAAATTGATTATCTTCCCAAAATTGGTCTTCTCCTCTAAAATTATTATTCCTATTAAAATTCAAATGATTTTCCCAACCTGGATTGTAATAATCTAAATAAGAATTATGTATCTCATGGTCAGTTTTAATCAATTATCCAAATGAATTTTCCTCAATAATTAGGTGTCTTTGAGGATATCTTTCTATGTATTGATCCAACTTCCTCTCAATGTCCGCAACCTAAGAAATTAAAATTGTAAGCTTATCTTCTTGAAAATTTGCCACTCGTTTGGGGTTTACTCTTTCAAATCTAATAGCATTATAATCCAAATTTGAATATTCATTATATCATTGATTTGCCATTTCTACATAAAATTCATGGAGTCTTTTCAAATCTCCCCCAAAAGTTCTCTCCAAATCCGACTTGTAAAATTCAAGATCTGCAGCTCCTGAAATATGTATACAAATTTAAAGACTTAACTAATAGGACAAATATCAAAAATATTTTTGGCATTTTGAATTTTCTTTAAAATAAACACACAATAATTCAACACAATATATAAAAACACAATAAACACACAATAATTAAACACACTATATAAAAACACTATAAATTCCAAATCTAAATCGTACAGGTTTAACTACAATTCTCCTAAAGTTCTTACCGAAACTTCCCTGACAACAATGTCAAAAACTTAATGCGCCCATAGTGTGAGCTATTTTTTTACGTGTTTTTATGTCAATTTAAATCTCTAGTAACAGTGCTAAAAACTTGACCCATCCCAAAATTATGTAGTAATTTAGCTTTAAAAAATAAGGCCAAAACTTGAACCAATTTATATTTAGCGGTTAAAATCAAAAAGTTATAAAATATATAAAATAGTTCACACACTAGTGGTTCTATGCAAGTGCGCGTATCGCTTCAAGTAATATAGGACTTTCTTTAAAAGCCCCAGTATTGATCCCACAGAGAAGCGTAGTAAGAAATCTCTTACGCTAGTTCCATTCTACTACTATCAAGTCTTAGTTTGGAAGATGAAAGTTTTTATAATAATAACATAAATCATAATATTCAAACTATAAAAATTAAAGTAAGAAAGATAAGTTAAAATGGGTTTAATGAATGCTAACAAAAATGTAATTAAAAGAACTAAGTTTAATAAATTAAATTCTAAACTTTAAAGTTAAACTTACAAAGACTAAACAAAGTTTTGGGACGAAGGGAAAGTTCAAATTTAAGAAAGCATCTTTCCCCTTTACAATGAGTATATGGATTGTGAAGAAATTAAAATTATTTTAAAATATATATAAAAAACTGTTTTGTGTAAATAGGAGCAATTTTATTATTTATCCTCTTTCGATTACCCTCTTACGAATGTATAAAGAATATTTACTATTCCAGAGTTTGGCTTCTAATTCCGTGGTGAGGCTGGGAGGATACTGGCTACCACTCCATAGCTCACACTACTCCCTCACATGAGGGATAACAATCTCGCATTAGTTTCCAATCAACTGGACCAAATTAGGGATTTTAATTTGTCACCTTAAAATCTTCAATTATGCATCCAACAAAGTATATTTTCTTCTATTTATTTGTACTCAATTCCATGGATGATATACTCTCCCATGAAATCAAAAGTGATTTTCCTCATGTTGTAGAAATCATAGCCCTTTTGGAACATATGTTTCTAAACACATATTAACTTTTCAGTTGGCTAAATCAAAAAGTTAATGAAGATCAGAGTTCAAATCATCACAAAATTTTGACATTTAAAATTGTATAAAACAAAATCAATTCTTTACAAAATCATATCTCAAAGTAGGGAGAAGGATAGATAAAGAAGACTACTCAGAATTTATGAGAAGGATATGACAAAATATAGATTTCATTATTAAAAACAAGTTTACAATACAAAAGAAATAAACAACATAACTTATCTCATAATCCTTCCCAAGCAAATCCCTATAAGTTCTCTTCAAACCTTTCTCTCTTTACAAGCACTCTCAATTCTCTCCTAGAGGTGCAATGAAGAAGAAATTTTCTCACCTTCTCTCTCCTCTTACAATCCTTGAAGAAAATCTACAAGCTCTTGCCTCTCTCTCTCATGCCACACACACACACACACACACCTCATGCCCTAAAACTCCTCTTCAAGCCCTAAACTTCCTTCTCTTTTATAAAAGGCTGCCTCCCTCCAAAAAGAATTCAAAATTCCTCCCAAAATTCTATCTAAAACACAACTCTTTTGAATTTAAAATACATGTCAACTGATCAAAGAGACATATCCCTACATAAAAGGAACTTCCAAAGTGTCTAGATGTATTGAATCACTCCAAGGGGCGTTTATAATAAGTGTCCCTTTGAAAATTCGCCCGAAATCTGTCTCAAACCACCTTAATCTGCAAAAAGTCATCTGCATTTTGAAACACTTTAAGTCATTTCATCTCCATGGTGCATCATGCACCAGTTCTCTGGATTTTGGCGCATCATGCGCCAGTTTGGAACATCATGTGCCACTCTGCAGTAGCTCCACTGTTTTGCTCCGTTTGGCTCTGTTTCAGCTCTGTTTCGCCCCATTTTAGTTGTGTTTTGCTCCTAACAAATGTACCTACAAAATAAGCATGAAAAAAAAAACTTTTTTTAAAATGTAATTTCATTCAAAACATATGAAAAATTTAAAGAAGATTAAGCGTAGAAAGACATATCAAAATGTGCCAAGTCAGAATTTTCTTTCTTGCTTGTTTTTACTCCAAATTGCACAATTTTTTATTCATTTTCTCCAAAAGTTTATTTCTTATATCTGAAACAAAAAATATGCAAAATACCTTTCTTTAAAGTGTAATATCATTAAAAATCATTAAAATTGAGCATAAAATATATATGAAAAAGTAAGTAATTTTTAGGCATGTCAACCCTCGAGGTAGATGGTATTATTCCAAATCCCACATTAAATTTTCTTTTTCAACACACATAAGCAATATCATCATCGCCCTCACCACCAAGACCTCTGGCTTATACTAGCTCGATGATTGATATGTGAAAAAAATAAATATCCCCAATTGCTCACAAGGATTTGAATACTTTACTCAAGACTCAAACCCTTGAGCATTAGGTTCAAGTGTAGGATAAGTAGGGTGGAGTATTTTATTTGAATTTATAAATCAACGGGTCCTTACAAAAATCTTGGTGTATCTCTATGAGTCTTGAGGATGGTTTTTTCCAATAAAGATCAGTAAGTTTAAATGTCCTTTGAAATATCCAAAATCCTACAAAGATATTAGGGGCATAACCCTAAAAAAACTTTGAAATTTCTAGGATAATTTCCAGTTCATTTGGCCTTTTTGTCCTGTTGGATTAATCAGTCCTGATTAAATTAGGGTTTAGTTGTAACTTTTTAACTTGTGTTCAGTGAACATTAATTTTGGGTTAACCCACGAGTAGGGTAACAAGCCATCCATTTGAAGTTGTATTTAAGAATTATGTGGATAAGTACCCTTAGGGATAAATGTAGTTATTAAAAAATCTCTTACTCTTTAGATTAAGTTTGAGCTTATAGTGCTTTAAAGATGTTTATAATTGATTGCATTCACTTTTCTAATCCTCAATAAGTCATATTGAATCAAACTTAGTTGACTACCAAGCTCTTAAATCCTTTAAAAATAAATTCATAAATTTAAAAATATTAAGTATCAAGGTGTTTAATCCTTATTCAAAAGTCAAATGATCACACTTAATTATGAATTAGGGGCTTTCAATTAGTGAGTTAATGTCTTCCTATCATAAGCCCCTTACATTAGAAGCATTCAATTTAATCAACTTCCAACATATAACATTTTAGGAAATTACAATTTTACTCTTTTATAGCAAATGATGTAAATTGGTGTTTAGTGGTTTCATGAGAGAGGTTGAATGATTTGGTGGAAAGTGAAAGGAAGTCCTTAGTTTACAATATTTGGTATCTACGGGTCATATGATGCCCATGGATGGTTTCATGGATGCTTTCATGACATGCACGGGTCATGGTTAGTTTTCATGAAAAGGTATTTGGTAATTTTGGATTTTTAGTGGGGTGAAGTCAAAATTCTAAGTTTGGATGGGTCTCAAGCATGTATGGTATGGACATGGTTTAATTTGATTAAATGGGCAATGAAAAAAAACTTGATAATGAATTTGCCATGTGGGCCTTTGGATTTCAAAGTTTGGGCTTGTGTTGTGGGCTTTTAAAATTGTTTATGGAAGGCTGTAAAAAGATGGGCTTTTAATTTTAATTATGGTGGGCTTAATGGAATACAAGGGGATTGCCATGAAAAGAAAATTCATTTTGGGCTTGAATTTGGTAGAATTGGGTTTGGATATGGTAAAATTGGGTTTGGGATGACTTTAATGAAAAGTGGGGGTAAATTGGGGATTTTGGGCTACTTTGGTAATTTTGGGAAATTTGGGTCAATTTGGTCAATTTTGGGGAGCTTGGGGTATTCTAGGATAATTAGGACAATTTGATAGAGTTTAGGAATGATTTGGGGTGGGAAAAATGAGTGTTTTAAGCATTAGAGGCATTTTGAGAATTTGGGGAATTTTGGTCAATTATTGAAAATTTAAGGCAATTTGGTAATTTTTGGGTCATTGGGACAATTTGAAATGGGTTGAAATGATTTTTGGTGTGAAGTTAAAAATTTGAGGAGTTTTGGGTATTTCGACATTAGGAGTATTTTGGAAAAATTGGGTAAGATGATCATGCATGTCATGATTAGCCATCTTGGAACCATAGGACACCAAATGAGAACTCATTTTTGAGTATCCTCATGATGGTCCTAGCCTTCTTAGCCAAAGGCTAAGGGCTTGAGATCACCCATATGAGTTTCTCAAAGAGTTAAGGAGATGGTTCTAGTGTAACCATCTCCTTGGGGTATTCTAGGATAATTAGGTAAAATTTGGGGCAATGTGAAGTCACCCAGGATTGTCTTAAGGTGTATTGAACCTATAAGAACCCACTCTTAAGTCATCACATGTTGGTCTTAGCCATCCCAAAAGATATTTGGGGGCTTGTGACAACTCATGGGAGACTTCACAAGAGGTGTCAAGATATGTTTTGAATTTTTATGTGGGGTGTGAATTCCATCTATAATTTTGTAAGATAGTCTAATGGAAAGTCCTAAGGCTAGATCTTAGTTTCTAGAGAAAAGATTTGACCTCATAAAAAATGAGGTCAACAACAGGGTGTCTGAGTCCTTCCTTGGTTTTTGCGTGTTAAAGAACTGTGAAATGAAGAGCCTTTTGAACTTGTAGTAACTCAGAATGGTTTCGATCAATAGATTATTGAATCACTGGAGGGCCAACTCCTTTAGGGCGGTTAAGAAGAGATGACATAGCATGTCATCAACCTGAAGTAGACCGACCAATGACTCGAAAGACGCTAGACGATTGATTGGGTCAGTCCATCCCTTATAGGAGTCTTGACGAGGGACTCTCAACTTGGGCGGGGTAGGTATCACTTCTTTGATTTGCTGAGTAATGCCACTCCCGTGAGCGACCTGACAGGTAGCCACATTTTCTTTTCCCATCATCTTTTTGCCTATGCGAATGCGCCACGGTGTCAGTGTGTTGGGACTCGCCTTAGCCCTCCATCCACTTTTTGCTAACTTGGATGTTGAGGAGAAGTGGGTTTGCTGGTGGGGGCCTCTGAGGACGGACCCCCTGAGGTTGTGCCTCTAGATGAGGCGTTTGGTCGTCCCTCTGGGTGATTGCTATTCAGAGGATCTCAAATTGCTCTATCAAGAGAATCATCTAGGTTTATAGCCCTGTGATGTGTGCCTGGATGTCTGGTTGTGCACTCTCCATATTGAGTTCCATGTCCTTTATCTCTATTTGGGAATTTTCTCCTTCGTATTTAGCTATGCTTCTCATCTGGGACATGTCCACGCTCGCCACACCACCTTTCTAGATGTTGGATCTTAGTTTGTTATTGTGGATCACATTTTGAGAGTCAGAGCTGAGTGAATGAGAGAAGGAAGAGAGAGTTGAGTAAGTCTCGGATCTTTTTTGGGAAAATCAAGGAAATGTTCCTTTATTCATATATTTGTATCGTACTTATAGAGACGTGTTTTGTACAATTGCAGAAAGAAGGGAATAGTTTTGAAAACTGATCTTAATGTCATTAAGTCTTTAATTGATTGCATAGATTTTATGTCATATTTGTATTACAATTTGAATTTCAACATTGACAGCAATTGGCTAGTCTGCTGGCTTGAAGTCAACCGACAGAGACGAGCGGCCGAGTGGTATCTGAGTCTTCTAGAGTGCGCATTTTTTGGTCAAAGTGTTCAGTTGTATGGAAATCTTGCTCGTTATCTTTTGACACGGTCGACCAGTGTGGTCGGTTTGTGAGGTGGTTGTTCGATTTAGACGCGGGGTTGGTTGGTCGAATGTGATTGACCGGCTTTTTTCGTAACGAGTCGTGGCTCATTTTCCATTCCACTCGAGTCTTACAGGGCTCGTGTCTCGCTTGCCAAGTTGTTTCATTGCATCAGCCAAATCTCCCCATCTTGCATGGTCTTAAGCAGATATTATCGTAGCTCACGCAGGGTATCCGTCGAGACTCGCTATCGGGATGATTCACGCCTCACTTTTGGCGGGTCTTGCTACTATCGAGTGGGAAACCATATCCGGAGCTTGAACTTATCCTAGGTTTGGAGATGCGACTTTACACTTTGCCTCGAATCATTGGTCGATTGCTTACCTCGAAAGAAGACCCTTTCCTCTTGATCGCTTTTGTTCTCTTTGAGATCTGTGCTGATATTTTTGTTATATACAAAACCTATCTTCTCTAATGCTCGGATTCTTTTGTTTAATATATGTTATCCTATCATATTATTTTATTTTCCACATTCTTTTGATTTTCTTTTTAATTTTTAAAATTTTGTTTTTTATGAGAGTGTTATCGTGTGTTTATTATTTATTTTTTTCTAAAATAAACTCAAGGGGAGGCCCAAATCTCTTTTACTTTCTCAGCGAGACTCATTTTTTTCCCGGTACTAACTATTCAACCCCAATCATTCCCTCACCGTCTTAATTTCTCTCAAGGGAATATGCTCCGAGATCCCACAGCCGCTACCCTATAAATACGGATCAAATGGGAACGGAAGGGTTAAAAAAAGTTAGGAGACCGAAAGGTATGAGCGAGAGACTGACAAGAGAATACCACATCGGAGAAGAGATCGGCCGCGGCCGATTCGGCTCCGTGTTCCGCTGCTACTCGCGTGATTCCGGCGAGGTATTTGCCGTGAAATCGGTCGACAAGGCCCAACTCACCGACGCCCTTGACCTTGATTGCGCCGAAAGAGAGCCCAAGATCGCCCACATCGCCACCGCCGGAAATCCTCACGCCGTCCAGATTCACGCTGCTTACGAAGATGATTCCTACATCCACCTTGTGATGGATCTTTGCGACGGCGGCGACCTGTTCGATCGGATCGCCGCCAGACAAGGAGCGCCGATGGGGGAGGCCCTTGCTGCTTCAGTGATGGCGGCGATCATGGAGGCGTTGTCTGTTTGTCATCGGAGGGGAGTCGCACACCGAGATGTGAAGCCAGACAATGTGCTATTTGATGGAGAGGGGAAAGTGCGACTGGCAGATTTCGGATCGGCCGAGTGCTTTGGGGAGGGGACGTTGATGAGCGGGCGTTGATGAGCGGTCTGGTGGGTACGCCGTACTATGTGGCGCCGGAGGTTGTTGCGGGTAGGGATTATGGAGAGAAGGTTGATGTGTGGAGTGCGGGCGTTGTGATGTACATAATGCTGGGAGGGATCCCTCCGTTTTATGGGGAGACGGTGGAGGAGATTTTTGAGTCGGTGATGAGAGGGAATCTCCGTTTTCCCACTAGGATTTTTGGGGGAATTTCCTCAGCGGCCAAGGATCTGATGCGACGGATGGTTTGCAAAGATGTATCGCGTCGATTTTCCGGATCAAGTTCTCAGTAAGTTCATTTAACTCTGCCGATCAATTGCTCGAAAACCCTTCCGTTTTTTTTTAGGGTTTATCGGTGAAACTTTGGTATTCGTCTGAATCTACTGTTTGATTCTCAATTTCTTGAGCTTAAGTGGGATCTCTCGTCTCGTTTCAGGGCATCCATGGATTACCAGCGTCGGCAGTGCGACATGCTTGCCCAATCTTAAATGAATCCTGAACGGTAAATAAGCATCATACCCGCTGTAATTACGACCGATTGTAGATGATGTAAATTCGAAGTTCTATAAACTTCAGCTTTTTTGTTTTTCATTTTTTTTCCCTCTCCTGTGTACCCTGATAAACCGAGATTTCTTCTTCCTTTGTTTTTTTTTGCTCTTTGATGAGTATGTCTGTACCTGTAAATAGAAATAAAGCAGAAAAAGAAGCAAATTGCTTTGTGTTTTCCACTTTTTTGTTTGCTATATATAACTGAATATTTTGTTGTTTCTCTAAACAGCAATTACATTAATGCTATTTATAATTTATTTTTCTTTCGGCCATTTATTTATAAAAATTCTATAAAAGGAGTATTTTTAATCCTATGAGAATACTACAATATATATATACTTTTTTTAATTATTTTGAATTATTTTTTTTAAAAAATAGGTATTATAAAAATTTTAAAAAAATAAAAAGTTGAAATAAACTAGAAAACACACCTGGTAGAGATATTTTTAAAAGTAATAGCGTAAATATAGAATAAAAACAAAATTTACGGAAAATAGATTTAGTAGTATTTTCAAACTTTAGGCAACCACAATCTTTAAAAGTTGTAGTTAGGGAGGGTTGTCAAAAAAAAGCTCGTTATTCAAGAATAGCTCGTGTTCGGCTCCGTCGTTTAGGAAAAGGGGCCGAC
>NW_018250288.1:0-7735 GCF_001263595.1 Phalaenopsis equestris | reverse complement strand
GCCAAACACGAATAGCTCTTTGTTCGCTCGTGTTCGGCTCATTTTAGCTCGAAATTAAAAAAAATACATAATTATTTATATAATAATATATTACATAATTTATATCTAAGTTTAAATTATAACATCTCGTGTGGTAATGTGATTAATGTCCTATTTTGTCCAGGTTCGAATCTCATACTTTACATCTATTTTTTTTAATTTAATTTTTCTGAGCCGAACACGACCCGAACACGAACATGAATATTTAAATCAAGACGAACACAAACACACTGTTTACAAGCCAATTTCAAACACGAGCCCATTTCGAGCACGAGCTATTTCGAACGAGTCAAACGAGCCTAGCCTGAGCTCGCTCAAGCTCGGCTCGTTTACAACTCTAGTTATAGTTTGCGAGGAGTTCAATGGTGGGGCGCCACGTGTCAAGTGAGGCCCACCCCAATACACTGGAATTGGCCAGTGTTAAGAATGATTGGACCCATTTGACACATGACACACCACTATTAGACTCTGAATGCATCGGGAGTCTTGTAATATTTTTCTATTAAAAATTGATACCAATCTATTTAGAAACTTATTAATATATAATCGATCAAACATATTACAGTATTGCTCAATAAAATTCTAATATCTTTAAAAATAAAATTTTAAATTTCTCAATCAAAATGAATTTAAAAATATTTAATCCAGATCATTACACAAAAAATTGCGCTTAGCCAGATTACTTCTATTCAAACACCGCTGTGCTTACAAATTACAATTTGTCAATATTACCTGGCCGCTTTTGTTAATTTTAGCATTGTCTTCTTCAATTTAGATGTGATTGGCAGGTAAATTAAAATCATTATCACATTAAAATTTAGGAAATGTTGTTCATCAAAATATAAGAAAATTATAAAAATATTATATATTATGAATTAATTCTAATCCGTACACTTAGGGTCTGTTTGAGGTAGCTGTTGATTATTTATAATTGCTGATAAGCAGATTATTCTGATAATCTGATAATCTGCAGATTATCAGAATAAGTTAGCTTGTTGTTTGATGCAGCTTATTCAAAACAACTTACTGAGAGCTGTTGTTGGATAAATGATCATTATGCCCCTAAAATGATCATTTTGCCCATGTTTGGTTAAGCTGTTTCCAACAGAACTGTATATGAAAAAAATTGATAGAATAAAAGTCTCAAACTATTACAATTCAGTTACAAAAATTAAAATATATTGTTCATCATTTTGTGAGTGTCAAAAGAAATACAATTATAATTAACAGTAAAAAAATTAGTTAGTTCAGCATTAGTTCAGCATAGAAATAAAATAAGAAGAAATACATATACATTGTTCACCATTTTCCAAGCTTCTTCCGTAACAACTTGTAAGTCGAAGGCACTCTATCTCACAATTTTTTATTTTGGGGGAAGAAATATGAGGAGTTTCGGAGGGGAGCAGAGGAGGAGAAATATGGGGTTATCTTCCTCAATGCTTTTGGGTAGGAACAGAGGTCAGAGGTCTATAGAAGCCGCGATCAAGTTGTTACCTTCCTCGGTGCTTTTGAGTAGGAGCAGAATGGAGCGGAGGAGGGAGATATGGGAGTTTCGGAGGTCCGCAGAAGCCGCAACAGAGCGGAGTAGGAGAAAGATGGGAGTTGCGGAGGTCTGTAGAAGCTGCGATGGTACGGAGCAAGAGAAAGATGGGAATTGCTGAGGTCTGTAGGTCGAGCGAAGCGGAGGAGGAGAAGGGCAGTGAGCGAAGGGATCGTCACGGGTGATGCGAAGGATCAGCACGAGCGAAATGTGTGCATAACTGCGATTCTCTCCCAGGGAGGAGGCGAGGCGGCAAGAAAAGGGCAGAACAGTGATTTTTTTCTTATTGGACGTGGGACACAGGGGGAGCTGGCTTGCGAAATTATGAAGAAAACAACGATAAAAAAACGCCGCGGCACGAATAATTTTGCCCGAACGTGATATCCAAACAGGGAGGCAGAGTTTTGAAAATGCCGCTGCTCCCTATAATCTGCCCCAAACGGGCCCTTAAGCAAGAATTTTGAATCTTATTTTCGTATAATTGATGTGATTTGGCATGAAGCTATTTATTATTCAAAGCAAAAGCTAAATAAGTTTTCAACTATGAAACAATGAGAATACAATTATAATATTTAAATTTGGGATACTACGCAAGTATATGTATTGTTATCAAGTAATATAGGACTTTTCAATTAAGCCCCGAATACCGAACCCACATGGAGATTAGCAATATGTACTTGAGAAAACTAGAAAGGCTAGAAATTTTAGACAAAAAAAATCTACTTAGCAAAATGATCTTACTTAAACTTAAGATGCTAAAATAGGAATGCAAATTTAATTCTTTTTGTAATTTTTGGTTTATTAAAATAAAGTAAGCAACTAATTAACTTAACTAAATACTTGCAAGATGAAGGCAGTATAATTAAAATATCTTTTTCCTTATCATGAATTAGTAATCAGTAGGGAGATTCTCTTGTCAAAGTATTCTAAATGTGTTGTGCCAAATAAGAGCGATAATATTCTTTACCCTTACTAGAGATGCTATAAAGAACATTGGCTAATTTATAGTTTGAATAGTCTTGAAGACCGGTTAGGTATGGAAGATACTAGCTCTCACTCTAATGTTCCCTCCTCTTCATCCACCTAGGGGCTAACATCTCTTATCAAAACCTAAAATTATATACCAAATTGGGGGTTTTAGTTTGTCACCATAAAATCCCCAATTCTACGCTCATGAAAGTATATTTCTCTATTTATTTGCACTCAACCCCATGGACTACATTCTCATCCATGAAATTGAATGTGATTCTTACTTTATCATAAAAATCATAGCCCTTTCAAATTTTATTTTTCTCAACAAATTTTAACATTACAACAGGTCTAAATGGCAATGTAAATAAAATTCAAGTAAAAACCATCACATTTATAATTAAAACACATACTAACATGCATCCCAAAATTCTACACATGAAACCTACTCATTGAAAAAAAAAAAGTAACATGAAAACAACGACATAATCTTCTCATGCCACTATTTTCAAACAAGATGAAATAATAAGAAGGAAAACTTCATTACATCAAAGCAAATTCACTAGATAAGTGTTTACAAAATCAGAAGGTAATGAAAAACAAAATACTTAATTTTTTTCCTTTGAAAGAAAGATGAAGATCTCTCCCACAAAGTTTCCCATTTATCCATGCAATGCTAGTACAATTCCTTATAGATTCTCTAAAAATCTTCTCTTCAATCTCTTAAAAAAAGCTTGAAATCAGTATTTCTACACATATTCTAAGACCTCTAAGCATTCCTCTCATTTTTCCTAACACACACCCAAACACACACCATCAATGAGAGGCGTGAACCCCACCATTTTAAAGAGACAAAATTCCTTTTTTTCCTCAAAAGACACATCTTTTCATTCCAGAAGACAAATATCTTCATCCAAGATACATATCTCTTCATTCAAGTCCTTTTTTTCCTCAAAAGACACATCTTTTCATTCCAGAAGACAAATATCTTCATCCAAGATACATATCTCTTCATTCAAGTGTCTTTCCTAAGTGTCTAGATTTATTGAACCACTCTATGGGGCATTTGTCTTACTTGGAGTCTTCTAGAACATGTTAAAATAGTCAAAAACTGCCAAATTTTTGTTCATAACTGTCTCTGGAGCCTCCGAAGCCGGTTTCTGGTGCCTCTGGCACCTGTTCTATAGATTTTGGTGCCTCTGGTGCCTGTTCTCTAGATTCTGGCACCTTTGGCGCCACCCTACAATAGCTCCACAATTTAACTCCGTTTAACTCCGTTTAAGCTCTGTTTCGCCTTGTTTTAGTTGTATTTCGCTTCTAACAAATATATCTATAAGATAAGCATGAAAACAACCTATTCTTAAACTTTAATTTCATTCAAAAAACATGCGAGAAATGTAATTGAGATTAAGAACAGAAAGACATATCGAAATGTGTCAGGTTAGAATTTTCTTTCTTACTCGTTTTTACTCCAAATTGCACCATTTTTGCTTCTTTTTCTTCAAAAGTCCATTTCTTATATCTGTAGCCAAAAATATGTAAAATACCTTCATTTAAAGTGTAATTTTATTAAAAATGTACATAAAATGAGCTTGAAATGTACTCTTAAAATAGGTAACTTTTAGGTGCATCATGTAACTTTAAGGATCAGTCATTTTCTCAAGGGATCTTTATGATGTTTAGGCATTGGATGTAGCAATTGATCCAACTTTTTGCATTCTTAACATCTATTTCCTTGGCCTCTGCTTCTTCAATAGCTAACCAGAGATGCCTCTAGGGTGTTCCCCTCTTAGATAGAAGATCAACCACATGTTCTTCTTCATAATGGACATGCTTATGTCTAAAAGTTTGAAAACTTTTGTATCTCCGCCTTTCTTTATTCAATTACTTCAAAATCATTTATTCTCTAGGTTTGAATTCTCTGTTGGCTTGATTTACCCCAATTGCAAATCTGACTCTCTTAGCAAATGTCAGATGTCCATTTCATAAGCTAAGCATAGACCAAATTTTGGTGACTCAATACCTCCTAGTTATTGGTCACTTTGAACATAAGGATGATAAAATGATAAAGATGTTCCCCAGGTTAAACCACACAATGCTAGTCCGATTCTTTCTCTCACCTAACCTGAGACTCCATCACTGTTCAAAGTCCAAGCTTGGTCACCAGTAGTTGTTCCTTTGCACAACTTATCATTTTAGAAGAAGCCCACCAGAAAAACTATTATGGCTTGACCATTAAAACCCATTTGGGGAATATAGATGATGTCATATTCACACAGATTTATGACACTTTAGGAGTCGACTAGAATGTTCTAGCTGAGTGAGTAAAGATTTGAGAGAGTGGTCAGTGATGATCCTGATCAGATGCGTTTAGAAATATGTCCATAGCGTTGATCAAAGGTACTTCGAGCAAATGTTAGATTTTCAATTAAGGGTATTGATAGACCTAAAATATATAGTGATTTTAAATACATTTTTATACCTATTTTTGATAAATTGTGTTTTAATGGAAGGTATTTGTGTGTTTTTTTCTTTCAGGTATAAGTACAAAGTTGAAAAATGCTAAAAAGAGTGAAAAATGATAAAATTAGAGCAAAAAGGTGAAAATTGTGCTAAAGTGTTTTGGCGTCTAAGCGCCAGATCCGGCGCTTAAGCGCAGGCTAAACAGAGAAGGCTATGCCTAAAAGTTAGAGGCCCCGCGATTAAGCATCAGAGGCAATTATTTGATCAGTAAATTTGGTTTTGCAAAAATTGAAGAGGTATTTGAGGCGCTTTTTGGCATAAATAGGTGGTTACAATCACCAATGACAAAAATAAAAGTTAAAGGATAAATAGGTGGTTACAATCACCAATGACAAAAATACAAGTTAAAGGCTTGTGAAAGGAGGCATCTATTGGGGAAATACATTGAATCAAAACATATTTTGAAGAGATGCCAAAGACACCTATTGGAAATACATTGAATCAATCAAGTAAACTCATTGGGAAACTGAAATAACAAAGGGAATAATAACTATAATTCTATTTATCCTCCAGGTTTCAATAGTAATACACAATTTAAGGAGAATAAGTTGTCTATAGAAGATGTGGTGCTACAAATGAGAAATCAGTTACAAAGTCAAGGAGTTATAATTAGAAATATTGAAAATCAACTTGGACATAGCAAATTCATTATGTAATAGATCCCGAGGAACACTTCCTAATAATACTGAAACAAATCCAAATGACTAGAATAAAGATCAAGTAAAAGCCGTTCAACTTAGAAGCGGAAGAGAGTTGGAAGGTAGGATTCAAAAAGAAACTGAAGTAGAGAGAGAAGAAATTGAAGAATAAAAAAACGACGCTCCAAAACATTCTGAAAGACCTATTTCTCCACTTAAAGTTGACTTAGAAAAACCACCACCTCCATTTCCTCAGAGACTTCGTCAACAGAAGTTGGATAAGCAATTTTCAAAATTTCTGGAAATTTTAAAGAAGCTTACAATTAATATTCCATTTGCTGAAGCCTTAGAACAAATGCCAAGCTATGTAAAGTTTAAGAAGGATATTCTCAACAAAAGAAGGAAGTTTGAAGATAATGAGACTGTTGCACTTAGTGAGGAGTGCAGTGTTATAATTCAAAAGAAGCTTCCTGAATAACTTAAAGATCCTGATAGATTTATAATTCCATGTGTAATAGGAGACAGATTTTATGGGAAAGCTTTATGTGATTTAGGTGCAAACATTAACCTTATGCCATTATCAATATTCAAAAGATTGGGATTAGGAGAAATAACCCCTACTACTGTAACTCTGCAGTCAACGGATCGTTCAATAACATACCCTAAAGGAGTTATAGAAGATGTCCCAGTAAAAGTGGATCAATTTATCTTTCTTGTTGATTTCATTGTGCTAAATATGGAGGAAGATACAGAGATACCTATCATTTTAGGGAGACCTTTCCTAGCCATAGGAAGAGTAATGATAGATGTGCAAAAAGGGGAATTAACAATGCACGTCAATGATCAAACTATTACTTTTAACATTTCAAGATCAATGAAGTATAGTATCAAAGGTAAAGATGATAAATGTTATAGAATGGATGTTATAAGATATCTGAGTGAATGCTATTTCAAAACTACTTATGAAGAAAAATATGAAGAAAAAGATTTGGAACACGAGCAAGAAGAGGAATTAGATCAATGTGAAGACCTTTTTAAGGAAGATTCAAACTATGTTCAAGAAGGTTTTAAAATTCTGGACACGATGGACAAAGATAAATCATTTTGTACATCTATTGAAGAACCTCCAGAACTTGAGTTGAAGTTACTTCCTGATCATTTAAAATATGCCTTTTTAGGAGATTCCTCTACTTTATCAGTTATAATTTCCTCAAATTTAACGATGGAAGAAGAAGAAGATTGATGAAAATTTTAAAAAATTTTAAGAAAGCCTTTGGATGGAAAATTGTTGATACTAAAGGAATCAGTCCTTCAATTTATATGAAAGATTGATAACAATTGCTGATATGGAAGAAAAATGCAAACCTAGGGCTGATCCTCAAAGGAGATTGGATCCTATCATGAAAGAAGTTGTTAAGAAAGAAATTGTAAAGTGGTTAGATGATAGAATTATCTACTCTATTTTAGATATTGCATGGGTTAGTCCAATTCACCGCGTTCCTAAGAAAGGAGGAGTAACTGTAACTATGAATGAACATAATGAGTTAATGCCTACTAGACAAGTTACAGGGTGGCGAATATTCATTGATTTTAGAAAATTAAATCTTGCCTCTAAGAAAGATCATTTTCCACTACCCTTTCTAGATCAAATGTTGGATAGACTAGCTGGGCATAAATACTTTTGTTTTTTGAATGGATATACAGGTTATCACCAAATACAAATAACTATTGAGGATCAAGAGAAAGCAACTTTTACCATTCCTTATGGCACTTTTGCTTTTAGGAGAATGCCCTTTGGTTTATGTAATGCCCCTGCTACATTTCAAAGATGTATGATGGTATTTTTTGTGATATAATTGAAAATGGGATTAAAGTTTTTATGGATGACTTTTCAGTGTTTGGAACTTCCTTTGACTCATGTTTGGAACATTTATCTAAAGTAATTAAGCGCTGTGACAAAACAAATTCAGTTCTTAATTAGGAAAAATGCGAATTTATGGTAGTAGGAGGAATTGTATTAGGACAT
>NW_018250287.1:204240-238052 GCF_001263595.1 Phalaenopsis equestris | reverse complement strand
AAATAGGGGAACTTGTCGGCAAATTCAAAGGTTTTACAGAACAAACGGACGTCATTCTTTCCTTAGTTTATTTGATCGAGCATCTTTATCAATTCTTGTGTTTATCCTTTGGGATAGATACAAGATTTTAGGTACATTGCTCTTTCATTTTAAACTATGAAAAATATGGGGTTAGTTTGATTCCATACTTCAACGTCCTTCCGAAGCAGGCGACGGGATTTTGATTCCGATGACTGTCAGCTTCTTATGGGCAACTCCCCACAAACCAACCCGAAATAGCACCGACACATACATATATCGATCTCATATCTTTCAAAGTTTAGATGAAAGATTCATACACCTCAGGCTATGTATCTATCTCAAAAGATAAATAAATGACTTGATAGTGAGACTCAATAAAATAAACTAAGAAATATATGACATTTGTTTGTTATATAAATAAACTAAGAAATATATGACATTTGTTTGTTATATGAAAACGTTATATTATAAGTCGACAAGTTCCCCTATTTAATATGAAAACTTAAATAGGGTTTATATTAAGCTGGGTTCTTGAAAGTTTCCTATAAAGGAAAGCCATTGTAGTTAGTTATATCTTAGATAACCGAAGTTACCTAAGAAAACTCTTGATAAAAATCAGGGGATATTTTCTTCAAGAAGTTCAAAAGGTCGGACCTTTCAAAGAGATTGAACAAATAATTATGAAAAGGGAATGGTTCAAATTTGAAATATTTTATGGAATCCAAAGGAAGAGAGACCAAGGGATGTCACAAATCTTGAGGAGAACCTCAGTGACTTCCCAAGACATCCTATGGTTTGGTTTCAATTTAGAGGAGAAATAATTAAATGTTTCTTCCTGCCAATTTTATTAATTAGGGCTTACATTTGTGTGAAATGATCACACAAATGGCCTGGAAGATGTGAAGATTTAGGTCACGACGAACGACAACCTGAAAATCCTAAAGCAATTTTGGGCTTGTATTATATAACATGGCTCGCATGGCTATACAAAGGCCTAAAGATAAGTTGAGGATTTATGTTGCACTAGACAGATAAACTCAAAATTTTATGGCTTGGTTGTTTATTTCTAAGGAATGGTCTAGCTGGTGTTGACATGTTTTGCTATTGAAGATGGTCGTGTTGCCCACAATACTAGATCTAAGCTCCTCATCGTAGCGAGTTTGAGTTCTGGTTTAAGTTTTTTAAGGTGTCAAGTAATGATGTCAAATCAAATGTTTTCTAAGATTATGATTATCTAAATATCACGGGGGATGTTAAAGTTGATTAGAGTGACACCGGTTAGGATCCCATGGTTCTCTCGTTCGAGTGTCACTATTTCTTCTAAATTTACTTAGCTTAAAAAAGTTATGAAACCCATTTAAATTGGGGAGATCTCATTAGCAACCATGGGTTACCTCCTCTGAGGGATTTCTGATCATATGATAAAGACATTTTAGAGACGTCCTAATTTAGTTGCAATTGTTGTTTTTTTTTTTTTGTGATTAAATTTTAAATTGTCTTATATTTTGACTGTTGTGGCGGTAAATTTTATCTTGTTTAATTTTTTAGTTTTGTTTTTGGCATGTAGGGTGACCGTAAGCATGCAAGAAAGGAACAAGAGGTACAAAAAGGTAAATGCAATAACTTAAACGCACACATGTCGATTCTTCTCGCTCCTCCACCTGAAAGGTTAGCTTTGGCAAAATGTATATAATTTTGTAAGGAATTCAAATTGCAGGAGTAGATGAAGGTATAGCTACCAAACCCCATGTTATGACTTTATTGAGTCTAGGAAGATCTTAGTGGATGATTTTAGAACAAAATATAGTAAGTTCAATTTGCCCTTCAAAATATTCATGAGATTTCAAAGTGCTCGGATTTCTTGAAATATTTCAAGTTCATTTTGAACTTATCATATCATTTAATTAATCATCCAAGGTTAAGCTAAGGTTATCCCAATGATCAGGGAAACTTGATGTTTTATTTATCTCAAGGCTAGGACACTCAATTATTCAATTGATATTTCATTTAAGAGTTATGTGGATGGGTTCCCCTAAGGAAGATATGAGTCATTAAAGGTTTAGGTATCCAAAACTAAAATTGGGCTTGTAGTGTAAAAAGGTGTTAATCATCAACCATGTTACCTTCTAAATCAAATTAAATGCATTTAAATGTCAACCCTAGGTCACTACTAAGCCCTAAACAATCACAACAGGTGAAATGGTAACTAGAAAAATTTTGATTTAAATGACATTCATTCTTATTGAAAGATCACATTGTCAACAATTATGGGATTAAAATTAATGAAATATTAATTAATGAAATTTTATCTTCCTAACTCGAACCCATCACTTGAGAATCGTTTAATTTTGATTGAGTTCTAAGTCATGATATTTAAGGAAATTACAATGTTGATCTTATTATAGAAAAGGTGGCAAGTGAGTTCCTACCTTTTAACCCCATTGAATTTAAATCACCCGAACATGTTCATTAGGATTAAAATCACCCATATTTCCTTTGTTAATCCTAAATTTTGATTAAGGCACCAAAATCTAAAGCCACCCCTTTGCCTTTGGGGCTCTTCACCTCAGAACTCATTAATCAAAATTCAAATGGCTTTGAGAATTTTTAGAGTGTCCCATCCATGGATCAATTAAAATATTAGAGAAGAAAATGTGGATTTTCAAAAATTAATTTAATTTAAATAATTATTTTAATTTATAAAGTAGTATTTTCAAAATTGATTTACTTAACTATCCAAAATAAAGTTTATATTCATAAGAAAATTATTAGAGGTCCCCTTAGGTCAGAGAAACACTTAGACAAATATCCATGTTTTTTTTGAATTAAATCTCTATAATTATTATTTGATTATGAATCAATTTTAATGCTTTAATTAAATTTAAACTAATGTTTTAATTACCAAAATTATCTTTATATTTTTATTAAACACCTCTATGAGTTCAAAGAACTGAGAGAAACAAATTTTGTATTTTTATGATTTTTTTTAATTTATTTATTTTATTTATTTTAATGAGAATATAAGAAAATTCATTTTAAGCTCTTACAAACTTATTTTTAACTTAGAAAAATTAGGAAAAATATCCCAATGAGTTCTAAGTGACCAGTGAACAATTACACACATTTTGAAGTATTTAGTTATTTTTGGGATTATTAATTATTTTTAATTATTTTAAACTCAAAATAAACCTAAAAAATTAAGTATTTTCTCAAAAGTAAATTTTATTTTTCCTAAGTGCCCCTGATCACAAGGAACTCAGAAAAACACTTTTCATAATTTTCCCAGTGTATTTGATTTAATATAATTATATTTATACAAAAATACAAGATTTCTTAAAATATCAACTTTAGTACTCAAACTTAGGCCAATAACTTTAAATTTTTATAGTTGGTAAATATGATTTATATACATAGTGTGGAATTGATTTTGTCAATTTTTTATTAATATTTAATTTATAAAAATTAAAGCAAGATATATGCATTTAAATAAGAATAGAAATGTATAGAATAAGTCAAACCATCATAACATTTTTCCTAAGCTTCTCTAACTATAGGAAACCTACTAAAATTATTCTCATAATTTTCCAAGTGGTATTTTAATTTATATAATTAAAATAAGTTAAAATAACCATCCTAGCCTAAAAATTAAGATTAGAAGCATAGAGATGCCTATGACCTTGGAAAACTTAGAGAATATCCCCTCTATGATAAGGAATAAACCATAAAAGTTTCAAGCCATGGCAATCAATGTTTGATCATAATGAATTAAAATACTCGAAAGAGTATTTAATTCATTAAAAATCATAGAGTCAACAAATAATTTTTATTTTTAGTCCACATTATTCTCCTTTGTTCACTGAGCAATAAGATATTTTTATTTTATTTTTATGACTTTTCTAGAGAAACATATTGATTTTTGAAGTTCAAGCATTTAAATAAATCCAAAAAAATCCATATTTTTCTACTTAAACACACGGCACCACTTCAAGCTCGCCAGTTCCGAACTTTATACGCGATGCTCCGCAATTTGACACCACCAGCTATCTTAGCTGCCATGTGGCTCGCCTTTTCGCTCAAAGAGTTCATCCGACTTGATCTCCTCTGTCCATTAAATAATCGCGTGATTAGACAACTCTCCTTCATCGTACCCAAGTGACCTAACCCATGATCACAATAAAACCTTAAGATCGTGAGCTAGACTCAACCCAATCACATGAGGTTTGATTCTGAACCTTCATCTACTCAAGACGAACATATCTATATGACTTATATAGTATTAAATACAGTAAATATGTATGGAGAATCAAAATAGGCTCGGATTAGGGTTGAATTTCAATACCTTTATCTAAGAGGGGAGGCCTTAATCAGATGGTTGTGGCAACTTCAAATGGACCCAACAAACCTTCAGATGAAGTCCTAGGTCCTGGTGAATTGCCTAGATATCATTTCGTTTGAACTCAGTTTCAAGTGCTGGACTAGAGCGATGTTAGATACTATTTAGGATGGGGCTTTTATGGGGAATCAACTCCTCTAATAGTGGAGATGGTGTGTTAATGGTTAATTGGAGTTTGGTGGACTGTGGAGATGTGGGGAAATCTATCTTGGTTTACCCTGAATTTTGAACTCAAAATTAAGCTCTCATAGAGGAATCCAGAGGGGTAAAATGATGGGCTTGAGCTTAGGAGTTCTTGGAGAGTGTCTGGAAGCAATTTGGTAGAGTCTCCCTAAGGAAAAGGGCTTGCCTTATTTTATTGGTTATGGGATTAAAATCGCTTAGGGTGGCTACCAAGGCCAATTAGTGTGTGTAAAACAATGCTTATGTGGAGGGTTTACAAGTGCCAAAGCCAATTGGAATTGGCCAACTGAGATGGGTAAGTTTGGGTTTGGATGGAGGCATGGGGCTCTTGGTTTTGGTGTTTTCCGGCAATTAGGGTGACTGGCCAGAGCAGGGAAGGTGGTCAGAAAGTCAGGTGAGCCAGGGGGAGGTTTAATTATGATTAACTCCTAATGGTATGACATGATGGCAAGTATATTTTAGTTTAGGCCTAAAAAAGGATAATATCCCTTAAATCAAGTGACCATTGGTCCATGGCTCCCATAGGGTGGGCTAGGTGGGTCTAGTATGGTCACTAGGATCCATTTTGTGGTTGCTTACTTTGGTCACTTTGGCATGGCTTAGTCAATTTTGCTGCTTGGATTCAATTCGGGTTAAATTGTCTTGAAGTTGAGTTTGGGTTATGTGTATGATTTCCATGAGGTTTTTATAAAATATTTAGAGTGAATTTGAATTGATTTAGAGGTTCCATTTGAGGGATTTCAGGCACTTGATCAATTTGGGGATGTTGGGTTAAACTGGGGTTTAGGTTGGGCTAATGTTGTGTTAAGTTCAAATTTTAAGTTCAAAATGGTCTAGGGGAATTTCATGAAGGGTTATCAACATTAATTGGGTGTCAATTTTGGGGTTAGGGCATTCATTTTGGTGGAATTTGGCCACATGGCTAAATTGGGGTATATTTGGGAATTTTGGATTTGGGTTGAAATTGAGTGAAATTGAAGCTTGAAAAAGGTCAATTGAGGGTTTAATTTGGTGTGTGAAAATGTTTCAAAGAGTATATGATGCATAGTTGGGGCAATTGGAAATATTTGGGGGTACAATTGAGTGGGATTTTGGTTTTAGGCCAAACTGGAGCTTTTTGATTTGGGTTGAAATTGGACTCAAATGTGGGTCAATTGGACTTGGATTTGGTTTGAATTGAATTTTATCATGACAAATTTGAATTTAGATGAATTTTATCGTGACAAATTTGAATTTAGACGTGAAATTGGGGTCAAATTGATGGACATTTAGGGTGAATTTGGGGAAATTGGGCCTTAAGTGTAATTTGGGGCTTTTGGTCAAAATTGGTCAAATTGATCAAATTGAGCTCAATTGAAGAGTCCAAATTGGTTTTAGTGACATTTGAGATGATTTTGAGGGTTTTGGAGCCACCAAGTGTATTTTTTAAATTCTGACAACATAAAGGGTATTTTGGTAATTTTGACAATTTTGGGAAGTTTCAAATGGTTTGTAATGATTTTTGGATAAACTTGGTTAGTTTGGGTAATTTTGGGAATTTTGGTCAAATTTGGGGTTTGGGGTATTCTGGTAAGTTGGGTAGATTTGGGGCAAATGGCTAAGTTTGGTAATTTGGTGAAAGTGGAGTGCCAACCACCCTGTTTGAGCCATGAACCAACAGAATCTCCATTTGGGTCCTCTATGTACTGGTCATGGCTAGACCCTAGCCTAGGGCTAATGGGTCTAGGGAACCATCTACATGAGTCTCCAATAATTATCAAGGGGCCAAAGCCTAGAAATTCTGGGTTTAGGGTAATGAGTGATTGTGATGAGTGAAAGTAAGTGTAAAGAAAGTAAGTGTAAATGAGTAAAATAGCTCTAGACCAACACCCAAGGTCAACCCTAAGGCCAAGCAGTCCTATAGGGACTCCCCTTGAGCTCCCCGATATTGACCCCACGTACCAAGTGCTAGAGGTCAGGACCAATATGTGGAACTTCAAGTTGAGCAGAGAAGTGTTTATAATTTCTAATTGAGAGGGTTCTTTTTCTAGTCCTCTAGGAATAGTTAACAGGAAAGTCTTATGGCTAGACCCTAGTCTACTAAAGAGGAAAGAGATAGACCTCAACCAAAAGTGAGGTCAAAAAACTCCCAAACTACATAAATTATAGCTACAACAGAAAACAAAAAAAATTTTCCCACTGTCGGCAAACTTTTAAGTTTTTCACTGCTCCACCCAGATTTTTAAAACATCACTCAAGAATCAATTTTCTCGATTGCAATGTTTCAGTATATTTGTCCTGAGCTTTCGAACTAATAAACTTACTTGAATTGAAGTAGGACTTCCCTCTGTTCTTCTTCATTCTTGGGGTCATTTCTAAAAATCACATAAAATTTACAATAAATTCTAAATTCAAGACCCAATCACTAAACTCAACTTCTAAAAGCTTAAACTATCATTTATATGTATTTTCTATAAGTTTTTCTCAAATTTTCACCCTGAATAGTGATTTTTGATCAAATCCCTAATGTTCTCAAAATATGAGGTTTTGTTGCTTAAACATGAGGTTTTGTTACTTAGGTGCTAGTTCACAAATTTTGATACATTGGATTTTAAGTGAAATACACGTCTAGCCTAAGGTAACCACCCCTAAAAAGTCTTATAAATTTTAAAAAATATTTTCTTCCCCATCAGCTCTCCTCTTTCTCAAAATTCACCAAGAGTCACAATTCGATTCAATACAAAATAACACAAAATTTTACACACAAACACACACTTATATTAATTCACAATCAAATATAAATACTTGTGATACATAATTTCTGATTTTAAATTAGGGGTTTTAGCCTGTCACTCTAAAGTCCTCTAATTCTACTCCCTTCAAAGTTTATTTCCTTATTTATTTACACTCAACCCCATGAACTACGATCTCATCCATGAAATTAACTATGATTCTTATCATTAGTTGACTGAGACAATACCATCTTGAAAATTACATGTTCTCACAACAGGCATTAACATCTTAATTGACCAAATCAAAAAATAAAATAAGTACAAGTTTAAAATCATCACAACTTCTTCCAATATTAAAGTCTAATACTTCGCACAACTTCCCTCCAAAACTTAATGACTTATCATTTTAAGGAAAAATATAAAGAAAACAACTCAATATTTATGGAGATAATACAACCACACTTGAGTTTGAAAGTAAAAATCATGCACACGAATTAGAAGTCTAAATTAAAACCAAATGTAGTACAAAGACAAAAAATTATCTTAAATTCATCTCCACCAAATGTCTTGAAGTTCCTTTGAATCTCTTCCTTCACTCATAATACAAAATATAACTCAAAACAAAAATAAAAGGTGGGCGGCGACGGCGGCATATGTGGTGGTTGGCACTGACCGGTTTGGATGGATGGATGATGATTGACCTATAACAAGGATGATCCAAGTATTCATTTATAAAAATCAAAGATGTGCCTTGGTGTCTCTTCAAAATGTGTCTCCATTCAATGAATATTCCAGAAGTTGCCTTCTTTCAAAAGCCAATTGAATGAATTTTTGTGTCCATTAACTATTTCCCACGTTTTCACCAAGGGTTCGTTCAAAAACCTCTTCAAAAATTTGTCCAAATTCAGTGAATCATCAAATAACTACTTCTGTCGCTTAAGCGCGGGGTACCTGGTGCTTAGGAGCGGCTTTCTCTCATTAACTGGTGCGTAAGCGCCAGTCCTGGGCGCTTAGGTGCCATAGTTCATTTTTGCACCAAATTTGATCATTTTCACTACTTTTACCATTTTTCATCTATTTGATTGTACTTAAAAGAAAAACACGCAAATATCTTTTGTTAAAGTGCAATATATCAAAAATAGGTTTAAAAATGTGTGCATAAAGACTATATATTTTAGGTGTAAAAAAATCCCCCAAGCTTAAAAGGTTACTTGTTCTCAAGTGACACTCCAATCCTTTAAAAACTAAATAAGTAGATTATGCATATGAGTTTATTTATGATATTCTAAAATTTTGATGTAAGAATATAGTAGTCTAATTTAGAACAATTTAGAAAAAAAATTAGTAAATTAGACCAACTTAAAGTTTAGAAATTTTTAATGTTATGAAATATGAAAATATGAGTTTCTATCTAATTAAAAAATATTGTAAATTTTCCAAATATAGAGTTTAGTTATTCTATCTTCTCCACTTAAAAATTTTTACTAAGCATAATTTTACTTACTATATTACATTTTTAAGCTTAAGAGTTTCTCAACTCTTATATTTAAAAAAAATCAGATGTGGAACCAATTTTTTAGTAGGCACTAATCCTCAAGCTTCTCCTCCCTTTTTCAAGTTTTCTTTTCTTTTTATCTTTTTTTCTCTTTTTCTTTTCTCTTTTTCTTTTTCTTTTTTCTTCAGGCAAAGATTACTATAGATTACTATATCTGGATAGACTTTCAATTCCACTCTTCCTTTCCTAAAGCAAAGAGTTGATATATTTCCAGCAAAGAGTTGATATATTTCCAGTTGATATATTTCCTTTACTTAAAAAAATAATAAAAGTTTTGAAAATTACTTTCAATAAAAGAAATTTAAGTTTTGAAAATAAAATTCTAGTTCGTCTACAATTTTCAAAAATACAATTTCTTCTACTAAAGATAGTTACACAATATTTATCTTTTCAACACTAAATTTTTTTTAACTTTAAGTTTTTCTTTATTATTATAGGTTTTAACTAAATTCTCTTACTCATTTCTATATTCAAAATTTTACTTCCCTGATATAACTTCATATACATGAATATTTTTCTTCAAATTAAAATAAAATTTATTTGTAGTACATTTGAGAACAAATAAATTTCAAGTTTTCAAAAAAAAATTCATCCCTCCAAACTTAAATTTTTAATAAGTTAAAACATTTTTGCATCATATATATATAAGTAGTAATAAAAATTGAAAATAACATGCTTGCGGGAATTTTTACATCCTAAATATACAAGTACAAAAATTAAAAATAGGAGTAAAAATTAAATTAATCAAATTTTAATTTACTTAACATTAGAGATTCATTAGACTTCTATGCAGTGAAGAATAACATAAAAGCTAACAATCACACTAACAAACATTCAAAAGTATAACATAAAGAAAATATCTGGTAGTAATTTTGAAAATTTTAAACATGAAGTTTTTAAGTGAACATTAGCAATATTCTATACCTTCCTAAGATTCAGGATTAAGTTCAATATAGACTAACTTAAAACACTAGACAACTCAGCTAAAATAATTACTACCACAAAAAAACATAAATACTTACAAAAACATAAATATATCACTACAACGTCTAACAAAACTAACAATTTCAAACAAACAAACAAAACAAAAGTACAATATAACTGTGCCTAAGAAAATTCAAAACAATACATAAAACTAAACTAAACTGTAGAGCCAGTTTAATCATCATCTTCCTCCTCAACATCACTCTCATCACTATGCCAAAAAACTACAGGCTCATATGATGGATATTTGGGATATTGAGGGAAAACTACACTCTTGTCACCTCTCATGAGGTTTTCCATACAAGAGTGAAATTTTTCCTCATAATCGCTATGTCTTCTCATATGTCCATCTATATGTTATGCAAAAATTTCTAAATTTAATACCTTTTCAGTGGTATAGTTGATATTATCCAATATCCTCTGCAATTGTGTGGTATAGTTGATATTGTCCAATATCCTCTGCAATTGCTGTGACTGAGAATCAGATCCTGAAGTCTGAACCTGTGATGTAGAAGCACGTGAAGTAGAAGCTCAAGAAGTTGAAGCACCTGAATTGCTACAAAATCCACTTCTCTAGCCAAAAATTGAATGATGTAAATATGACTTATCATTGACGCTAGTAATGGGCTTGAGTGGCTGCAGTATCTCCTCCCAGCTATCAAATCTAACTCCAGCCTGCTCGTATAATGAAAAAATTAAGGATGTGAATTCCAAACCTACAATAGTAGCAGCGATGATAGAACTGATGATGGCATCATAAATCAAAGCTCCAATGTCAATGGGCTTAAACTACTGAATACAATATTTCAAGGTTGCTCTGTCTTAGGTCACTTCACTAAGATGATTTGTAGGCAGCAGACGAGCATAAATAAAGTAGTTCCACGCCTTCGCAGTGGCATTCAACTTTGAAGTTGGGAAGTTGATTCTTCTTTCATTAGTAATTTTCAATACTCCCAGTTGGGAAGTTGATTCTTCTTTCATTAGTAATTTTTAATAATCCCCTTCCTCCAGTCAACCATGAAATAATCTCGTCTAACTCCTCCTCATTTTTACAATAGTTTGAATAAAAGCATAATGTACTAGGGGCAATTGACAAATCTAATTTATTACCTCAGATGAGAAAGGCACTGTCTTTCCTCTGTCCATGAATCCTTCTTCTTTAGCCTCGGGGAGATTTGCATAGAACTATCGAACAATAGAAATAACTACCATAACATAAAAACAACAAAACTGCTCTCACTGGAGGCTAACAATCAAATCCTCAACAGCTCCTCCCAGACTCTTGAAACAACGCTGACTCTTGAAACAACGGGACTCTTGAAACAACGCTCAGGGATCAATTTTCTCGATTGCAGTGCATCACTGTATCAATCCTGAGCTCTCACACTAATAAATTTGTTTGAATCAAATTGAGCTTTTCCCTTGCTCCTCTTTATCCTTGGGGTCATTTCTAAAAATCATATGAAATTCACAATAAATCCCAAATTCAACTCTAACTCATTAAACTTAACTCGTAAGTAAATCATTAAACTTAACTCGTAAAAGCTTAAATTACCAAATCTATGTATTTTCCATAGATTTTTCTCAAAATTTCACCATGAATAGTGATTTTCAAATAGATATATAATGTGCTCAAAATAGATGGTGAAAATAAAAAAAATTTACATAAAAGTGAAGCTCTTACCACAAGAAGGTAAAATCTAACAAATTTTTCTTCAAACCACCAAGAAATCTTCAAATTAAGGGATGCCTTAATCTCCAAATCAAAAAACCTAGAGGAAGGGGATGAAGTCGAGGAGAAAAATGGTGTTTTTTTGACCCAATAGTCACTTTAAACTATTCACGATTTACGTGAACCAACACCTAAGAGTAAATGGTTCAGCGCTTAGGCACCCGTCTCTCGGTTAAGGCAGTGCTTAAGCATAGGGTCTTGGCGCTTAAGCGCCAGTGCACAAATTTTGATTTTTTCAATTTTAAGTAAAATGCACTTCTAGCCTAAGTCAACCAACCCCTCATTGGTCTCACAAATCTTTAATAACTATAATCATCCCTTTTATCTCTCCTCTTTCTCAAGATTAACCGATCTTAACTAATATGTTTCAACAAAAAATAACATGAAATTTCACATAAACAAACACTTATATTAATTCACAAACAATTACAAACATCTTTAATACATAGATTCTCAATCCAAAGCATCTTGGATGAGATAATTCCTAGCTCAAACACTAAAAAATCATAACATTAAAAACACACTAAAAAAACTTAACATCAATAAATAAACAGTAAACAAAGAATTAAATTCCACTCTCCATCCGGTGGAACAAATCCTGGCATATCAGTAGTCTCTCCATCAGCACTTAGAATGTAAATTTGATATGAATGGACAGTGATTAATAACTCTGGTTGAATCTTTTCAATCCATTAGTTTTTCAAATACATAACCTTATCTGCTTCTTCTATAAAACTATTATGGCTAAACTACAACTTAAGTTTCCATCCCATATGATCCAGATGTGAGTTAACTTCCATCACTTTCGCTTCAATTGAAGCCACTTCATCCTCAATTTTAGTGATTTTCTCCACTCTTTCTTTGATACTAATGCCTAGGAAACTGTTGTATAACTCTTATGCACAATGACTAATGAATTTATTCCTCATTGCTTCCACTTTTTTCTTTAAATTACTCTCCCAAGATGACATATTTCAAAATCTCTCTTTTTACACTTAGAATTTAGGGTTAAAATGGAAGTGTGGTCAGACTTCTCCTCATGACCTTCTATTTGTAGGCTTTAAACCTCCCCTATAACTCCGAGGCATGTCCTAGAACTGCTATCCCATAATAAAGCTAACCAAATCACGGTTAAAACTTCTAGAAATTTAAATTCACACATGTTTTTAACTGTCGTGCTTAAGCGTCGATGCATAATTTAGCACAGGTCAGCTTAACATCCAAAGGCTCGTTCTAACATGTCTAAGTAATCTCTTAAGGTCTTAGAATCATTACTAAATCATTATAAATTCAAAATACTACCATGATTTTATAAATCAAACACAACAACATAACATTCAAAACAAAGACACTGATAATTATGGGTTGCCTCACACAAAACGCTTGGTTTAACGCCGTCAGCCCGACATAAAAAATGCTTATTTTGTTTGACCCAACAACATAAGATAATTCAATTTAATTTGATCCCCTAAAAGGTAGGGTTTCAACATGTGATCATTCACTTTAAATATTTTATCAGATTTAGGATCTTTTATATCCACAACTCCATAGAGATAAACCTTTATCGAAACAAATGAGCTCATCCACATGGACTTAAGTTTGCCTGGAAATAATCTTAATCTTGCATAATATAGCAAAACTTGTTGCTCTGGCTTGAAATTTTTTGTGAGAATCCTCCGATCATGCCACATCTTCAACTTTTCCTTATAAATTTTAGCAATTTCATAAGATTCATTCCTTATCTCTTCAAGCTCATTTAATTGCAAAAGTTTTTTCTCACCAACATCCTTTAAATTGTAATTAAATGCCTTAATAGTCCAATATGCTTTTTGCTCAAGTTCAATTGGTAAAGGACAATCTTTCCTAAATATTAGCCTGTAAGGGGACATTTGTATAGGTGTTCCTTATGCAGTCCCATAAGCCCACAAAGCCTAGTCAAGTTTGACTGACCAATCCATTTTTGTTGGATTCACATATTTTTCCAATATTATTTTAATTTCACGATTGGATAATTTAGCCAAACCACTTGTCTAAGGATGATAAATAGTGGCAATTTGATGGTTAATATGATATTTATTTAATAATTTCTCCATCATTGAATTTCTGAAATGACTTCCCCCGTCAGTTATGATCACTCTCGGAAACTCTAAAAAAATGTTCATTGTTTAAAACTTTAAAATCTAATCCCCAAACATTAAAGATCTCAACTTTTAACACATAATTAAGGAGCATCTCATTTCTGTTTGAAATATTGTCTACTCATTGACATTCATCACAAGTTTTTAGATAACTTAAACATAAGCGTTAAAATCTCTAAAGATTCTAGGCCAATAAAATTAAGATTGTAAAATTTTGTATATTGGTTTATCAACACCAAAATGTCCCCAAAAATTAGAATTATGACGTTTTTGGTCAATTTCATAAGTTTCTTCTAATGGCACATATCTTCAAATAATAAGATAATTTCCTTGATTATATAAAAATCGGTCTTCCCAAAAATAATTCTTAGCTTCAGATAAAAATTTTCTATTTTGTTGGTATGTCATTCCATAGGGTATAATATCACTAACAATGAAGTTCACAATGCCGTAATACCATGGAACACACTACTCATTAACATTGAACAATTCCTCATCTGAAAAATGTTCATTAATCTATTTTTTCAAAACAGAGTGGTTTATCTAATTCAAGCTTGGACAAATGATCAACAATTTGATTTTCAGCTCCCTTCCTATCTACTATCTCAAAGTTAAATACTTCAAGAAGGAGAATCCATCTTATAAGTCCTGGTTTCACATACTTCTTTTTAAATAAATACTTAATAATAGAATGATCAATATGCACAATACATTTAGTTTCAATTAAGTATGATCAGAATTTATGAAAAGCATATACTACTGCTAATAACTCTTTCTTAGTCGGGTTATAACTAATTTGAGCTCTCATTAAGACTTCCACTAGCATAGTAAATTACTTTGATTATCTTATCATGTTTTTGCCCCAAAACAACTCCAATAGCATAATCACTTACATCACACATTAATTCAGAAGGTTTTTCTCTATCTAGTGAAATAATAATTGGTTCAGTGACTAATTTTTCTTTTAATAATTCAAAAGATTTAAGGTACTCCTTATCAAAATTAAAAATTACATCTTTTTCAAGTAAATGGCATATAAGCTTAGCAATTTTTGAAAAGTCTTTAATGTACCACCTATAGAATCCAACATGTCCTAAAAAACTCCTAGTTTCCTTCACACTTGTTAAGAAATGTAAATTAGAGATTACATGCATTTTTGTAGGGTCTAATTCTATATCATTTTATGAAATTTGATGTCCCAAAACAAATCTTCCTGCTACCATCAATTGATATTTTTCCTAGTTAAGGACTAAATTTGTTTCTTCACAGCGCATAAGAACTTATGATAAATGTTCCAAACATGACTCAAATGAAGTTCCAAATAATGAAAAATCATCAATAAAAACTTCAATTCCTTTTTCAAATAAATTACAAAAAAATATCCATCATATATCTTTGAAATATAGCAGGAGCATTACATAAACCAAATGGCAAATGTACCATAAGGACTGATAAAAGTTTTTTCTCTTGATCCTCAAGAGCTATTTGTATTTGGTGATAAATAGTATATCCATCTAGAAAAGAAAAGTTTTATGCCAAGCTAGTCTATCCAACATTTTATCTAGAAAAGGTAATGGAAAATGATCTTTCCTAGTGCCGAGATTTAATTTTCTATAATCAATGTATATTCATCATCATATGATTTGTCTTGTTAGTATTAACTCATTATGTTCATTTGTAGTCATAGTCACTCCTCCTTTCATAGGAATGCAGTGAATCAGATTAACCCATGCACTATCTGAAATAGGGTAGATTATTTTAGCATCTAACCACTTTAAAATCTCTTTCTTAACAACTTCCTTCATAACAGGACTTAATCTTCTTTGAAGACCAGCCCTAGATTTGGTGTTATCTTCCATATGAATTTTATGCTTACAAATTGAAGGACTGATTCCTTTATATTGGCAACTGTCCATCCAAAGGCTTTCTTATAACTCTTCAAAATTTTCATTAAACTCATTTCTTCTTCTATAGTTAATTTTGAGGAAATTCTAATAGGTAATATTGAAAAATCAACTAAAAAGTCAAACTTCAAAGCAAAGTCTTTCTTGTATCTCTTCAAAATTTTCATTAAACTCAAGCTCGAGAGGTTTTCAATTGATGGATAAAAAGATGCATCTTTTTGTGTCATGTCCAAAAATTCAAAACTTTTTTAAACATAGTTTGTATCTTCCTTATAAAAATCTTCAAATTGATCTAATTTCTCCTATTGCGCATGTTCCAACTCTTTCATTTCCAATTTCTCTTCATAATTTATTTTGAAATGACATTCACTAAGATGTCATATCACAGTTATTCTATAGCATTCGTCATTTATACCTTTATAGAATATTTCATTAATTTTAAAATATTAAACATAACCGTATGATCATTGATGCACATAGTTAATTCTCCTTTCTACACATCTATCATTGCTCTTCCTATAAATAGGAAAGGTGCTAGGAAAGGTCTCTTCATAATGATAGGTATCTCATTATCTCCTCCATATCTAGCACAATGAAAACAACAGGAAAGTTAAATTAATCCACTTTCACTAAAACATGTTCTATAACTCCTTTAGGATATGTTATTGAACGGTCTGCTAACTATAGAGTTACAGTAGTAGGGGATATTTCTCCTAATCCTAATATGTTAAATATTGATAATGACATAAGGTTAATGCTTGCACATAAATCACATAAATCTTTCCCATAAAATTTGTCTCCTATTCCACATGAATTTTGAAGCTGCCGGGATCTTTAAGCTTTTCAAGAAGCTTTTTCTAAATTATATCACTATAAACCTCACTAAGTGCAACTGTCTTTTTATCCTTGAACTTCATTTTTCTGGTAATAATATCCTTCATAAACTTCACATAGCTTGACATTTATTCTAAGGCTTCAACAAATGGAATCTTAATTCTAAGCTTCTTAAAAATTTCCATAATTTTTGAAAATTGTTTATCCAACTTTTGTTGACAAAGCCTCTGAGGAAACAGAGGTGGTGGTTTTTACAAGTCTACTTTCAGTGGAGAAATAGGTCTCTCTAAACCCTTACTTCAGTTTCTTTCTGAACTCTACCTTCCAATTCTCTTTCGCTTCTAAGTTGAATGGCTTTTACTTGCTCTTTTGTCTGGTCTTTTGGATTTACTTCAATATTACTAAAAATTGTTCCTTGGGATCTTTTGCTTAATGAATTTGTTATTTTTCTCAATTGATTCACAATATTTCTAGTTTTAGCTCGTTGACTTTGTAATTGATTCCCCATTTGTAACATTACTTCTTCTATAGACAAGTTTTTCTCCTTAAATTATGGATTACTGTTAAAACTTGGAGGATAAGTTGGTTTATAATTACTATACCCTTAGTTGTTATAGATTCCCAATGGGTTTACTTGGTTGTTCTCTCATTGCTAATTATTACCACCTGAAGTATTATTTGAGCTATACTTGGGGTGGTTCCTCCAATCTGAGTTATAATAGTTTCAATATGGGTTATTCTACTTATTATTTATGGCATTCAAAGTTTCTAATCGTGCTTGAGAATCTACCATTTTGTTTAATGAATTCCCTTCAATCATTACAATTGGTTGAGAAAAATTCATTCCAAATTGGTAAACTTCATTGAAACTGCATTAACTTGATTGGCTAACATTGTAAAAGCATCAGAATCAAAATAGCATCATTATCATGAATATTGGCTACTTTCTTAAGATTTACCCTTTTAAAAAGCCATTGAAAATTACTAGTATCCATCTCTTCAATTAAAGAATGAGCGTCATGAAATGGTTTTGATATCAATGAACTGCCAGTAGTGACATCGATAATAGATCTAAGAGATCCAACCAATTCATTGTAAAATGTTTGAATTATTAATAAATCTAGTATAACATGGTGTGGACACTTTCCTAAAAGTTCTTTAAATCATTCACATGCTTCAAAAAATGATTCCCCTTCAAACTGACAAAAATATGTAATATCATTTCTAAACTTCACAGTTTTTTATGGTGGAAAATATTTAGCAAGGATTTTCTGTGCTAAATAACTCCAAGTTCTGATAGATCCAGGTGATACCGAATGTAATCATATCTTACCCTTATCCCTGAGTTAGAAAGGAAAAGGTCTAAGTCTTATAACATCATCTGATACACTATCATATTTGAATGTGGCACATAATTCTAGAAAATTGAAAAGATGTAAATTTGGATCTTCAATTGGTGCTCCCCAAAACTGATTATTTGATACAATTTGGATAATAGTGGTTTCAAGTTCAAATCAATTAGCCACTACAGTGGGTTTCTGAATACTACAATGAAGTTCATCTACTGTAGGGTTTGCATAATCTTATGAAGGTCTAAACTCTTCAGCATATTGATTATTCTGGCTTGTCATTTCTTGACTTTTTTTGATTTTTTAGTAATTTTTAATTTTTTAATTCTTCTAATAGTTCTTTCTAAATTAGAATCGTAAGGCACTAGTCCTGTAGAACCTAACATACACATAATATAAAATAAAAACACATAAACACAAACTTTATATAAAAACAACACTACAATATTCCTATAATAAATCTAAAATATTAAATAAGATTTTATAAAAATAGAAATTTTGCTTTCTAAAAACCTCTTTAAAAATTTTGCAATTCTCTTTAATTTTCCATGGCTACAGTGCCAAAAAGTTGATTCAATTCTCTTTATAGATGTTAATACAATGTATGCGATTATATGCTTATATTCTTTAATTATAATTTTTAACTTGCAACAAAGCCAAAAACTTGATCCCAAGCAAAAGCTAGGTAAATTCTTAATTTCAAAGCAAGTAAGAATACAAATATAATATTTAATATGAGATAGTACGCAAGTATATGTATCGTTATCAATTAATATAGAACTTTTTTATTAAGCTCTGAATATCAAACCCACAGAGAAAATATAATATGCACTTTATAAAATAGAAGAAATTAGATAACCAAATTCTACTTAACAAAATATTCTTAATTAAACTATAGATACCATAATAGAAATGAAAGTTCTATTCTTTTAGAAAATTTTGATAATTGAGAATAAAGTAAGAAACTAACTAACTTAACTAGATATTTGCAAGATGAAGGCAGTATAAATAAAATATCTTTTTCCTTATCATGAATCAGTAACAAGTAAAGGAATTCTATTGTGGAAGTATTCTAATTGTGTTGTGCCAATTAGGAGCAATAATATTATTTACCCTTGCTAGAGATGCTATAAAAAACATTGGTTAATCTATAGTTTGAATAAACTTGAAGACGGGTTAGGTAAGGAAGATACTAGCTCTCATTTTTGCTCTAAATTTGATCTTTTTTCAATCCTTTTAACATTTTTCATCCATTTGATTGTACCTGAAAGAAAAACACCTAAATACCTTTCATTAAAGCGCAATATGTATAAAATAGGTATGAAATCTGTACATAAACTATAAATTTTAGGTGTAACACATATCAATCTCGCAAGAAGAGATTTTTTCAAGATCTCTCACTCTTCACTTAGACTTTGGAGTAAAAATTAAAGTGGGGTGAGAATTCTCTTCATTCCATACTATTTTTAGGCATCATACCAAGCTTAAATCTACTAGACATGTTCTCAAACCACTAACCCACGTTTAAACCCACTAAACCACTTTTAATTCTTCTAGAAAAGTAATTTAGCACATTTAGTTATATGTCGCGCTTAAGCGTCCAATGTTAGCGTTTAAGCACCGGTACTTAATTTAGCACAAGTCTACTTAAAGTCCAAAGACTCATTCTAACATGTTTAAGTAATCTGTTTAGGTCTAAGAATCATCACTAAATCATTATATATTCAAAATTCTACCACAATTTTTCTTAATCAAACAAAACAACATAACATTCAAAACAGAAACACATAGATAACTATGAGTTGTCTCCCATAAAGCGCTTGGTTTAATATTGTCAGCCCGACGTAATTAGTGCTTATTCTAGTTGACCCAATAAGATAAGATCATTTAATTTAAGTTGATCCCCTAAGAAATAGGGTTTCAGTCGGTGACTATTCACTTTGAATATTCTATCTATTTTAGAATCTTTAATATCCACAGGTCTGAAAGGATAAGTTTTAATCACAACAAATGGGCCCATTCACCTGAACTAAATTTTTCCTTAAAATAATCTTAACCTTGCGTTATATAACAGAACTTGTTCTCTTAACTCAAAATTTTTAGTAAGAATCCTCTATTCATGCCACATCCTCATCTTTTATTTATAAATATTAGCACTCTCACAAGACTCATTTCTTATCTCTTCAATCTCATTTAATTATAATAGTCTTTTCTCACTAGCATCCTTTAAATTATATTTAAATTCCTTAATAGCCCAATATGCTTTATGCTCAAGCTCAACTTATAAATGACAAGTTTTCCCAAATATTAGCCTATATGGGGACATTCCAATAGGAGTTCTATATGCAGTCCTATAAGCTTACAAAGCATAATCAAGTTTGAATGACCAATCCATTTTTATTGAATTCACAGATTTTTCTAATATTATTTTAATTTCATGATTGGATAATTCAACCAAACCACTTGTTTGAGGATTTTAAGCAGTAGCAATTTGACAGTTGATATGATATTTTTTTAATAATTTATCCATTATTGCATTTCTGAAATGACTTCCCTCATCAATTATGATCACTCTTGGCATCCTAAATCTATATAATATATTCGTTCTTAATAACTTTACAACAATTTGAGCATCACATTGAGGTAAAGCAACAACTTCTATCTATTTGGATTCATAGTCTACTACTATCAATATATATAAATTTCTAAACAATGTTATAAATGGTCCCATGAAATCTAATCCCCAAACATCAAATATCTCAACTTCCAACACATAATTGAGGGGCATCTCATTTCTCCTAGAAATATTTCCTACTCGTTGACATTGATCAAAAGTTTTGATATAAGAAATAATATCTCTAAAGATTATAGGCCAATAAAATCCAGATCGTAAAATTTTGAATGTTGTTTTATCAACACCAAAACGTCCCCAAAATCAAAATTATGACATTTTTAGATAATTTCATAAGTTTCTTCTAATGGCACACATCTTCAAATGATTAGATAATTTTCTTGTTTATATAAAAAAGTTCATCCCAAAAATAAATCTTAGCTTTAGATAAAAGTTTCATCTTTTGAGGGTATGTTATTCCAAAAGGTTAAATATCACTAACAGTAAAGTTCACAATGTTAGCATACCATGGAACACGCCACTTATTAATATTGAACAATTCTCCATCAGGAAAATGTTCATTAACTTTTTTTCAAAATAGAATAATTTTTCTAATTCAAGCCTGGACAGATGATTAACAATTTGATTCTCAGCTCTCTTCTTATCTATTATATTAAATTCAAATTCTTGCAAAAGAAGAATCCATGCAAAAGAAGAATCCATCGTAAGAATCCATCGTATCAACCTTAGTTTTACATCCTTCTTTTTCATTAAATATTTAATAGCAGATTAATAACTATGCAAAATACATTTTGCTCCAATTAAGTATGATCTGAATTTATCAAAAGTGTATATTATTGCTAATAACTATTTCTCAGTTGTGGTATAATTAATTTAAGCTTCATTAAGGGTTGTACTAGCATAGTAAATTACTTTGAAATTCTTATCATGAAATTACTATGAAATTCTTATCATGCTTTGTCCTAAAACAGCTCTAATAGCATAATCACTAGCATCACACATTAATTCAAAAGGATTTTTCCAATCTCGTGAAATAATAATTAGTGGAGTGACTAATTTTTCTTTCAATAGCTCAAAATCTTATAAGCACTCCTTATTAAAATAAAAAATTACATATTTTTCGAGCAAATGACTTTTTCAAGTGAATGGCATAAAGGATTAACAATTTTTGAAAAGTCATTAATATATAGCCTGTAGAATCTAGCATGTCCTAAAAAACTCCTAATTTCCTTCACACTTGATGGGTAAGGTAAATTAGCGATCACTTGAATTTTAAAAGGGTCTACCTCAATACCATTTTCTGATATATGATGTCCTAAAACTATTCCTCCTACTACCATAAAATGACATTTTTCCTAATTAAGGACTAAATTTGTTTCTTCACAGTGCTTTAGAACTCTTGATAAATGTTCTAAACAATATTTAAATGAGGTTCCAAACACTAAAAATTCATCCATAAAAAACTTCAATTCATTTTTCAATTAAATCACAGAAAATAGCCATCATACATCTTTGAAATGTAACAGAGGCATTACATAAACCAAAGGGCATTCTTCTAAAAGCAGATAGACCATAAGGACTGGTAAAAGTTTTTTTCTCTTGATCCTAAAGAGCTATTTGTGTTTGGTGATAACTAGTATATCCATCCAGAAAATAAAAGTATTTATGCCCAACTAGTCTATCCAACATTTGATCTAGAAATGGTTGTGGAAAATGATCTTTCCTAGTGGTGAGATTTACTTTTCTATAATCAATGCATATTCATAACCACGTGACTTGGCTTGTTAGTGTTAACTAATTATGTTCATTCATAGTCACAATCATTCATTCTTTCTTAGTAACAAAGTGAATTGGACTAACCCATGCACTATCTGAAATAGGGTACAAAATTCCAGCATCTAACCACTTCAAAATTTCTTTCTTAACAGCTTCTTCCATATGAATTCTATTCATACAAATTGTAGAACTGATTCCTTTAATATCAGTAATTTTCTATTCCAAAGGATTTCTTATAATTCTTTAAAGTTTTCATTAAACTCTCTTCTTCTTCTGTAGTTAAATTTGAAAAAAATTATAACCAGTAATGTTGAGGAATCACCTAAAAAGGCATATTTAAAGTGTTTAGGAAGTAACTTCAACTCAAGTTTATGAGGGTTTTCAATCGATGCACCAAAAAATTTATCATTTTCTGTCATGTCCAAAATTTCAAAACTTTCTTCAACATAATTTAAATCTTCCTTATAAAAATCTTTAAATTACTCTAATTCCTCTTTTTGCTCGTATTCCAATTCATTCAAATCAGATTTCTCTTCATAAGTTGTTTTAAAATGACATTCACTTAGATATCTTATTACATCCATTCTGTAACATTTATCATCTTTACCTTTTGTAGGACACTTCATTGATTTTGAAGTATTAAACGTAATTGTTTGATCATTGATGCGCATAGTTAATTTCCCTTTCTACACATCTATCATTTCTCTTCTTGTAGCTAAAAAAGGTCTCCCCAAAATGATAGGTACCTCTTTTTAGACCTCTATATCTAACACAATGAAATCAACTTGAAAGATAAATCAATCCACTTTTATAAAAACATGTTCTATAACTCCCATAAGATATGTTATTGAACGATCTGCTAACTCCAGATTTATAGTAGTAGGGTATATTTATCCTAATCCTAATATTTTATATATTGATAATGGGATAAGGTTAATGCTTGCACAAAAATCACATAAAGGTCTCCCATAAAATTTGTCTCCTATTGCACATGGAATTGTGAAGCTACCAGGATCTTTAAGCTTTTTTTGTATCATAACACTGCACTAAGTGTAACAGTCTCATTATCTTTGAACTTCCTTTTTTTATTAAGAATATTCTTCATAAACTTCACGTAGCTTGGCCTTTATTCTAAGGCTTCAGAAAATTGAATATTAATCGTAAGCTTTTCAGAGATTTCCAGAAATTTGGAAAATTGTTTATCCAACTTTTCTTGACGAAGTCTCTAAGGAAATAGAGGTGGTAGTTTTTCCAAGTCAATTTTAAGTGGATAAATAGATCTTTCTAAACCTTTCGGAGCTTCCTCTTCAAGTTCTTCAATTTTTTCTCTCTCTACTTCAATCTCTTTTTGAACTCTACCTTCCAACTCTCTTTCACTTCTAAGTTGAATGGCTTTTACTTGCTCTTTATTTTGGTCTTTTGGATTTACTTATGTATTACTAGGAAGTGTTCCTCAGGGTCTATTTTATAATGAATTTGTTCTTTTTCCTAAATGATTCTCAATATTTTTAATTGTAGCTCCTTAACTTTGTAACTAATTTCTCATTTGTCACCACTTCTTCTATATACAACTTTTTCTCCTTAAATTTTGGATTACTATTAAAACCTAGAGAATAAGTGGATCTATAATTATTATTACCTTGGTTGTTCCAGTTTCTCAATGGGTTTACTTGGATGTTTCCCCATTGTTGATTATTATAACCCGAAGTATTATTCCAGTTAAAGTTATCATGTTCTTCCAACTTGGGTTATATTAGTTTGAATATGGGTTATTTGTCTTATTATTTATGGCATTCAAAGTTTCTAATGATGCTTGAAAATATACCATTTGGTCTAATGAATTCTCTTCAATCATTAAAATTGGTTAAGAAAAATTTGTTCCAAACTGGTCTAATGACACGTGAGATTTGTATATGCAAATATTTATGAAGTTGACAACACTTAACGGCTCCAAAAACTTGATGCACACAGATTTATAATAAATATGCAATATAATCCTAAAAAACACTTTTAATAAATATAATTTATCCTTTAAATCTCTTTTTTAAACTCTTAAATCTCTCCCAAACATCAACGCAAGTATATGTATCGTGTAAGTAACAAAGGGCTCTAATGGACACCTAGATATCGATCCCACAAGGAAGATGAAAAATTCTAAAGTAAATTTAGGAAATTATTCAATAATAAAAATAAAAAAAATAGACATAAAGTGCAAAATTTGAAAATTGACTAGAATGCTAATTAAAATGTAGATGTAAGGTTACAAAAATTAAACCAAACTAAATACTAAACTTTCAAAAATAAATTGCAAAAATTAAACAAAGTTTTTGTTGTGAAGGAAAGTTCAAATTTAATAAAGCATCCTTCCCCTTTACAATGAGTATATGGTTTGTGAAGAAATTGAAATCGTTTGAAAACATATATTAAAATTTTTTTGTGTCAAATATAAGGAATCTTATTCTTTACCCTCTTCCGAGTGTTATAAAGAACATTGACTAATCTAGAGTTTGGTCTTTAATCCCATGGTTAGGCGGGGAGGATACCGGCTGCCACCACCGGCTTCCACTCTAGAGCTCCCACTACTACCTCCCTTGAGGGCTAACAATCGCGGATTAATTTCCAATCAACTAAACCAAATTGGGGGTTTTAATCTTCCACATTAAAATATCCAATTCTACATCCAACAAAAGCCATCCAACAAAAGTATATTTCCATATTTATTTACACCCAATTCAATGGTTGACATACTCTCTTATGAAATAAAATGTGATTCTCCATATGTTGTAAGAATTATATCTCATTTAAGAACTTATGTCTCTCAACAAGTTTAACATTTCAATTAGCCAGATTAAAAAGTAAATGAATATTGGAGTTCAAATCATCACAAATTATTATCATTTAAAACCATAGAAAATAAAATCTATTCTTCACAAAACCATATCTTCCAAGTAGGGAGAAGGATAAAGAAACTTATCTCACAATCCTTTCCAAGAAAATCCCTAGAAGTTCTCTCCTATACTTTCTCTCTTTACAAACACTCTCAATTCTCGCTTAGAAATGTAATGAAGAAGAAATCTCTCACCTTCCTTCTCCTCTTACAAACCTAGAAGAAAATCTCCTCTTGTCTCTCTCTCTAACCCTCACGCCACACACCAAAACCTCTCTTTCGTCCACCTCTTTTGCCTCTTCAAGTCTTCTTCTTTTATTTTGGGCTGCCTCCTTTGGAAAAGAATTCTAAATTCCCTCCAAATGTCAACTCTTTTGAATTCAAAAGATGTGTCATTTGATCCAAGAGTCATATCCCTTCATAAAAGAACCTTCCAAAGTGTCTAAGTGCATTGAATCACTCCAAGGGTCTGTAGAAAATGTTTCCATAAAAAATTCACGTAAAATTCATCTTGAACTACCTTAATTTGAAAAAGTCATCCGTGGCGCTTTTGAAAAAGTCATCCCTGGCGCATAATGCTCTAGCTCTCTGGATTTTGGCGCATGATGCACCAGAGCCTAAAATTGACTCTTTTTGCTCCATATTTTGTCATTTTTGCCATTTTAGCTCCAAATGCCTAAAAATGACATACCTACAAAAACAAACACAAAAATACCCTTCTTTAAAGTGCAATAACACCATTTAAAGTGCAATAAAAATACCCTTCTTTAAAGTGCAATAACACCAAAAATAAGCATAAAATAGGTACTTAAAATAATATATTATTTTGGTGTATCATCTAACTTCCTTGAAATTGTAGCAACATGATTTGCTAACATTGCAAAAGCATCATACTCATCGACATTGGCTACTTTCTTAGGATTCACCCTCTAAGGCCATTGAATATTATTGGTTGCCATCACTTCAATTACAGAATAAGCATCATGAAATGGTTTTTACATCAATGAACCACCAGCAGCGGCATCTATAATTGATATAAGAGATCTAGTTAATCCATTGTAAAACGTTTGAATTATTAAACAATCTAGTATAACATAGTGTAGGAACTTTATCAGTAGTTCCTTAAATCATTCTCATGCTTCATAAATAGATTCTCCTTCAAACTGACAAAAAGATGTAATATCATTTCTATGTTTCACAGTTTCTTATGGTGAAAATATTTAGCTAGGAATTTCTATGCTAAATCACCCTAAGTTCTGATAGATCTAGGTGCTAACAAATTCAACTATATCCTAGCCTTATTCCTTAATGAAAAAGGAAAAAATCTAAGTCTTATAGTATCATCCCAAACACCATCATATTTAGATGTAGCACATAATTCTAGAAAATTGGCAAAATGTAAATTTGAATCATTAGTTGGTGTTCCCCCAAACTGATTATTTGATAATATTTGGATAATAACAGGTTTAAGTTCAAATGAACTAGCCACTACAGTAAGTTTTTGAATACTACAATGAAGTTTATCTACTTTAGGGTTTACATAATCTCGTAAATGTCTAAATTCTTGATTAATTTCAGCAGTTTGATTATTTTGGTTTGTCATTTCTTGAAATTTTTTTTCTTTTTTTGTATTTTTTCTTTTTTTGATTTTTCTAATAGTTCTTTCTAATTTTGTAATGTAGGGCACTAATCCTTTAGAACTTGAACTACACGTACATTACTACAAAACAACATATAATAAAATCAAACAAATAAGAACATATATAAAAACAACACAACGATATTCCTATAATAAATCTAAAAGTTTAAATAAGATTTTCTAAAAATAGAAATTTGCTTTCTAAAAATTTCTTCACAATTTTTTGTTATGCGCCCCAAAAACAACAGTCAAAAACTTGATCTCAATCTTATTTGATAGTACTACGATCTATAATTTTATATTCTTAATTTTTCCTTAAATTTTTTACTTTGTAACGACACCCAAAAATTGACTTCGAAGCGAAAAAGAGTGCAATTATTATATTTAAATATGCGATACTACGGAAGTATACGTATCATTATTAAGTAATATATGAATTTTTGATTAAGCCCCAAATATCAAACCCATAAGAAGATATTTTCTTAATAAATTAAAAGAAATTAGATAATAAATTCTACTTTGAAATATATTCTTACTCAAACTATAAATGCAATAATAGGAAAGAAAGTTTGATTATTTTTTGGAAATTTTTTATAATTGAAAATTAAAAGTAAACAACTAATTAAATTTAACTAGATATTTATAAGATGAAGATAATAAAAATAAAATATATTTTTCCTTATCATGAATCAGTACCAAGTATAGGAATTCTGTTGTGAAAGTATTCAAATTGTGTTGTGACAAATAGGAACAATATTATTATTTACCCTTACTAGAGATGCTATAAAGAACATTGGCTAATTTAATGTTTGAATAGTCTTGAAGACGGGCTAGGTAGAAAAGATACTAGCTCTCACTCTGGAGTTCCCTCTTCTCCCTCCATGTGGGAGCTAACATCTCGTATCAATATTAGCCTGTCACTATAAATTCCTCTAACTCTACTCCCTTTAAAGTTTATTTCCCTATTTTTGTACACTCAACCATATGAATTACATTCTCACCCATACAATCTCATGTGATTCTTACCATTACTTGACTAAACAATTCCATCACGGATCTTACATGTTCTCACCAAAATTATATACATCTTAATTAGCCAAATCAAGAAGTGAATGAAGTACAAAGTTTGAAATCATCACAACTTATTCCAACATTAAAGATTAATACTTGACACAACTTCCACTCGACACTTAATCACTTATCATTTTAAGGAAAAAGATAAAAAAAACTACTCATAATTCATGAAGAAAATGCATCCACACTTTAGTTTAAAAGTGGAAATAAACAAATAAGAAGTCTAAATTAAAAACAATTTTAGTCACAAATATGTAAATCTTATCTCAAATGCTCTCCACCCAACTCTTGAAGTTCCTTTGAATCTCTTCTCTTCCTTTCTCTTACAATACTCTCTACTCACACACTACAACTCCTCTCCTTCTTCTCTATCAAAACTATCCTAATTAATCTATAAGAGAGGTGTCGTTGGCGTTTGGAGTGGGGCGCGTAGGAACATCTTCTCCAATCCAATCCAGAAAGTACTTTGGTGTCTCTTTAAAATGTATCCAAATTTAATGAATCTTTCAAGAGTTGCCTTCTTTCAGAAGCCATTTGAATTTACTTTCATGTCCATTAACCATTTCTAACATTTTCACCAAGATTTGATCCAATCACCCCTTTGAAAATTTGTCCAAATTCATTGAATCATCTAGTAACTATTTCTAGCACTTAACTGCAAGGTATGTGGCACTTAGGCACAACCTTCTTATTTTTCCTAGCGCTCAAGTGCCAATTTTGGGCACTTAGGTGCCATAGTTCTTTTGCTCACCTTCTTCATTTTTGCTCCAAAATTGATTCTTTCGCACTCCTTTCACCATTTTTCATCCATTTTATTGTACCTGAAAGAAAAAACACACAAATACCTTTCATTAAAACGCAATATCCACAAAAATAGGAATAAAAATTGTACATAAAAGCTATATATTTTGAGTGTATCAGTAGACGGGTGCCCCAAACCAATAGTAGATCCTCCCTATTGGTATTAACTATAGTGTGATGAATGAGGGAACCTATATCAATAGACATTCTAGTTTGGATGCAAAAGTTAAAAAAGGCTCTATCTTTGGTCACCTCACTCAAATTGGTAGAGGAAAGTAGGTTGGTAGAAATGAAGTAGTGACAAGCCTTAGAGACCACATTGAGCTTGAACGAAGGAAAACTGATTTTATTATATTTTTCTAATTTTTGAAGCCTCCTACCATCACTCAAGAATCTAATGATCTTATCTAAGTCAGTATCAACAGGAGTAAAATTAGAGTAGAAATTTTTAGGGACATCACTCAAGGAATGACTCATCATAAGGATAAAGAAGATTAGCATAAAACTCACTAAAAATTGACATCAAAGCCAAACCAGTACTGCAACAAAAATTTTCTCAATCTTGACTCACAATCATACTTTCAATTGCTCCTCTGGGGCAAAAGAATCCACGTTCCACTATCAACTTCTTCTATATTAAGAAGTCGTAATGCTCCTCAGCTTTGGAGCTCACAAATTTCTTCTTGTTAAACAAAGATTTTGATTTAAATCCCTTTTTTTTGGGCCATTGAGAAGTAATATGATGAAAATCACAATGAATAAGGATTGAAAGTAATGTGGATGGAAGCAAAATGCAAATCAAGAACTAAATCAATTTTTTTTCCCAAAAATATCTAACCTAGGTTCTCTCCCAACAAAAATCCTAAAATTTAAGATAAAAATTGAAGGAAATGAGTAAAGGAGTGAAATTTACCTTTTAGAATTGATTTTCACACATAAGAACCTATTGGATCAATTGAAATGGAAACAAAAATGGATGCCCTAGGCTTCACCTGTCGGTCACCGAAGAAGAGCAGGGGAATGATATTCACTAAAGTTAAGTGAACCAACCTAGTTTAGGGCTTAGTAGCCAAACAGTGGATAGTGGAACCAAGGTGTTTCTTGCTCAAAATGGCGCATAGGCGCCCAAACCTAAATTGGCGTGGTCACTTGATTTGCAATATTTGTCTCCCCTAAGTCCTTAATCATAGATAATACCCTATAAATAAAAATAAATAAGGTCGCTCATCCTCTGTCTCATTACATCTCTCTCCTCAATTTCCTAATCTCCAATAGAATCCTCCTCTATTGATTGTTGGGTGCTTTCATTTATTTGGTAAGGAAAATATACTAGAAACTCAATAAATTTGCTATTTACAATCTATTTGTTTCCCAATTATACCTCCAACTGATCGGCTAGATAGCAAGTGAACTAATTGAATTGGCTTATATTTTTTTAATCCCCATGTGCTACCTTACCAATTAAATTATACACCTTAATATGTGCAATAGAGGAATCATCCACCAGCCCTTCTAATCTGTCAACACAAAGACCATATTGAAAGAAGATAATGGTTGGAAATAAGATGTGTTGAATTGAGATGGACATGTCCCTTGTCTAAATTTAGTATGTTTAGTATATATCCTAGCATTTGATGTGTAGAGGATGCAGTTGATCCTTCAAATACAAAAAGACTTGCCATAGTTTAGGCACAATGAGAAAATTAAGGATAAATGCTCTAACCCAAGATTTATTCCCTCTCAAGTCACACACTCCTAAACACAACAAAACAATCACTACACAAACAAAAACACAAGCACATAAGGATATATTCAAACACACTAAAAATGACTAACATACAAATACAAACTTGGATTCCCTATTAAGAAGTGCTTAGTTTAACTTCCACAACCCTACAATACCAGATATTTTACTTAAGATGACACAACAGCAATACTTCATTTACCATAGGTCTCTCAGCATCTAAGTATGGTTTAAGTCTTTTTACATTTACTTTAAACACTCTATCACTCTCAGGATCTTTAATATCAATAGCATTAATAGGATAAATCCTTACTATGGCAAATGGTCTTGACCACCTGGACATAAGTTTTCCTAAGATTAACTTCAATCATGTATTATATAATAAAACCTTGTGTCCAGGCTCAAAATCTTTTCTAAGAATCTTTTGATGATGTCATTTCTTTACTTTTTCTTTATTTATTTTTGCATTTCCATAATATTCATGCTTAAATTCATCAAGCTCATTTAGCAGTAACAATATTTTCTCACTAACCTCCGTCATATTGTAATTAAGCTCCTTAACAGCTCAATATGCTCAGTGCTCTATGTAAACTAGCAAGAGACAAGTTTTATCAAAGATAAGCCTAGATTGAAACATCCTTATTGGTGTTTTATAAGCAGTTCTATAGGTCTATAAAGCATCGTCACATCTTAAAGACAAATCTTTTTTGTTAGGATTGACAGTTTTCTCCAAAATCCTTTTAATCACTCTATTTGACATTTCTACTAATCCACTCATCTGGGGATGATATGTTGTGGATATACTATGCTTTATACCATACTTAGCAATTAATGTCTTGGTTCTTCTATTTCTAAAGTGGCTTTCCCCAACACAAATGATCACTCCATGCATACTATATCTGTTAAATATATTCTTCTTTAAAAGTTTAGATGCACTTTGAGCTTCACAATTAGGTAGGTCACTACCTCTATCCACTTTGAGACATTGTCCATAGCTATCAGAATATATAAAATCCCTAAAGAAGGTACAAATGGTCCTATGAAGTCTAAACCACAAGCATCAAAAATCTAAATCTTCAAGGTGAAATTCAGGGGCATTTCATCTCACTTATAAATATTACCTACTCTCTAACATCCATCAAAAGTCTTAAAATATTCATTACATCCTTAAACAGAGTAAGCCAATAAATTCCAGAAAGTAAAACCTTAGCAGCAGTTCCATAAACCCCAAATTGTTCCCCAAATTCAGAATTAAGAAATTTCCTAATAACTTCTTGGGTTTCTTCTATGGGTAAAAATTTCCTTATTTCATGCTCTTTACACTTTCCATATAAATATGGAAATCTTAAAAATAATATCTACAATTATGAACAAAATTTCTTCTACTGTTGGTATGTCAGATGCTAGGATAAAATATCATCGAGTATGTATATCAATATGTGAGCATACCACAAAATTTTCCATTCAATAATAGCGAACAATTGCTCATCAGAAAAAAAATTTCGTTGATATATTCATCACACGCACTAGTTTTCCTGATCTAGTCTCAATAAGTGATCCACTAACTGATTCTCAGTACCTTTCCTATCTATTATTTTGATGTCAAACTCATGTAGAAACATGACCCATCTGAACAACCTTGGTTTGCATCCTTTTTGACATTAGATATTGAATAACATAATGATTGTTATGAATAGTACACATGGTGCAAATTAAATATGGTTTAAATTTTTTGAACACATATATTATAGCTAGCAACTCATTTTCATTTGTGGCTTAGTTAGTTTAATTTTTATTAAGGGTTATATAGCTCAAAATATTTTATCCGGCCTTTGTTCTAACAATGCTTGAATAACATAGTCACTAGCACCATATATCAACTCAAATGGCTTCTCCTAGTCAAGTGAGAAAATAATAGGAGAAGTGATTAACTTATCCTTTAAAGTGTTGAAGGAAAATAGGTAATTTTTGTCAAAACTAGATAGAGCATCCTTTTCCAAAACATGGCATAAAGGTTTAGCAATTTTTTAGAAACCTATAATATATCATAGATAAAATCCAGCATGTACCAGAAAAATTCTAACTCCTCTCACAAAATTTTAGCTAGATCTACCTACATACCTCTCTAAATTATTTTGTATCTTAACACAATTTTTTTTGAGACCATGAATTGACATTTTTATCGATTAAGAACAAGATTTGTTTCTTCACAATTTTTCAGCACCATGACCAAATGATCCAAACAGGAATCAAAGGAAGGGCTAAATACTAAAAAACCGTCCATAATTACTTCTATTCCCTTCTCAATTAGGTCATAAAAAATCGACAACATGCACCGCTGAAATATAGCTATTACATTACATAACCTAAATGACATTCTTCTAAAAACAAAAATGTTATAAAGACTCATAACCTAAATGACATTCTTCTAAAAACAAAAATGTTTTACTTGAATGAAGTCTTACCTTGATCCTCATGGGCTATAAGGATCTGGTGATACTTAGAATATCCATCATAAAGTAGAAATATGGGTGGTTAACCTCACCAACATCTGGTATATGATGGGTAAACGAAAATGATATTTTCTGGTGGGTTCATTTAGCTTTTTGTAATCAATACATATACGTCACCCAGTGACATGTCTAGTGGGGATCAATTCATTTCGTTCTTTCACTAGCATAGTCACTCCCCCATTCTTAGAAACACAATGGACAGGGCTAACCTAAGCACTATCTGAAATTGGATGGATAATACCCATCAAGCTACTTCAAAGTTTCCTTTTTTATAACTTTCATTATATAGTTCAATCTTCCTTCAAGACCTACCCAAAGTTTATGATTTTCTTCCATCAGGATCCTATGCATACATATAGATGGACTAATCCCCTTTGTATCAGCTAGCGCCCATCCAAAAGTTTTCTTAAAACTCCTCAGAACATTCATTATTTTTTCCTCTTTTGAGTTAGTCAAACCCGAGGATATCATTACCAGCAATGTATATGACTTCCCCATGTAAGAAAAGTTTAAATATTTGGAAAACACCTTCAAACCAAGTTCAGGGGGTTTCAAGATGGAAGGAATAAGAGATTTACAATTTTCTTTTGTATCAAGTATCTTAAAACTTTATTTAACTATTTGTGAGTTATCTTTAACTAATAAAGCTGCTTTGTCCTCAATATCTGTTGTTTCATCCTTGACCAAAATCTACTCATGTGGTTTAATTTCACAACAATCTCAGAATTGATGGCTTAAGAAATGAGCAATGAGATCCATCCTATAGCATGAATCTTCATTACAAGCAGAAGGTAAATTCATAGATTTTAACATATTAAATATTACCTTCTAATCATTCAATCTCATTAATAACTCTCCTTTCTGCACATCAATTGTAGCACGACCAGTGTTTAGGAAAGGTCTGCCTAGTATGCTGGGAATCTCTTTATCTTCCTCCATATC
>NW_018250287.1:182264-204174 GCF_001263595.1 Phalaenopsis equestris | reverse complement strand
CCCCGCCCGACATAAGTGATCGAGCTATCCGCAAGCTGAAGGGTTATAGTGGTAGGAGTCACCTCTCATAATCCTACTATCTTAAAAATCAACAATAGCATAAGTTTAATACTTGTACCCAAATCACATAGAGCCTTCCCATAGAACTTTTCTCCAATTGCACATGGGATAGTGAAGCTCCCAAGATCCTTAAGCTTCTCAGGAAGCTTATTTTAAATGAGAGGACTGCACTCCTCGCTGAGTGCTTACATCTCATAATCTCCAATATTCTTCTTTTTATTGAGTATATTCTTCATGAACTTCACATAAATTGGCATCTACTATAGAGCCTCAACAAAAGGGATGTTAATCATTAGTTTTTTAATTACTTCCATGATCATGAAAATTGTTGATCCAACTTTTGTTTCTAGGGTCTTTGAGGAAATGTTGGTGGTGGTCTTTATATGTTATTCTTAGTGGGTAAGACTAGTTTCCTTATCCCAATTTTCTATATATATAGATGTAAAATGCGATGTATGCGATTATATGATTAATTTCCTTAATAGTTATTCCTAATTTGCAACAAAACCAAAAACTTGATCCAAAGCAAAAGCTAGGTAAATCTTTCACTATGAAGCAAAAAAGAATGAAGTTATAATATTTCAATATAGGATACTACGCAAGTATACATATTGTTATTAAGTAATATAAGACTTTCTATTTAAGTCTCGAATATCAAACCCACAGGGAGAAGTAGATTTAGATAAAAAAATTTACTTAGCAATATATTTCTACTTAAAATTAAAAAGTTAAAATAGGAATGAAAGTTTGATTCTTTTTGTAATTTTTTATAATTGAAAATAACACAAGCAACTAATTAACTTAACTAAAATACTTGCAAGATGAAGGCAATATAAATAAAATATCTATTTTATTTTTATCAATCAATGATAAATATATAAATTCTGTTGTGGAAGTATGCTAAATATGTTGTGCCAAATAGGAGCAATAATATTCTTTACCCTTACTAGAGATGCTATAAAGAACATTGGCTAATCTATAGTTTAAATAGTCTTAAAGACTAGCTAGGCGAGGAAGATACTAGCTCTTACTCTAGAGTTCCATCTTCTTCCTCTATCTGGGAGCTAACATCTCATATGAAAACCTAAAACTATAAATCAAATTGGGGACTTTAGCCTTTCACTCTAAAGTGCTTTAATTCAACACCGTTTAAAATTTTATTTCTCTATTATTTATACTCAGCCCAATGAACTACATTCTCATTCATGATACCAATATGTGATTCTAACTATTTGTTGACTGAGACAATACCATCTTGGATCTTACATGTTCTCACAGCAGGTATTAACACCTTAATTGGCCAAATCAAGAAGTAAATGAACTGCAAAGTTTCAAATCACTACACCTTCTTCCAACATTGAAGCCTAATACTTCACACAGCTTCCTTTAAATATTTAATCACTTATCATTTTAAGGAAAAAGATAAAGAAAAATACTCAGAATCCATGGAGAAAACACAACCACACATGAGTTTAAAAGTAGAAATCATGCACGCAAATAATAAATCTAATATAAAACACACAACCACACATGAGTTTAAAAGTGGAAATCATGCACGCAAATAAGAAATCTAATATAAAACCAAGTGTAGCCAAAAATATAAACACTTATCTCAAATCCACTCCACCAAATGTCCTTAAGTTCCTTTAAATTCTCTTTCTTCACTCACAATACAAACTAAAACTCAAAATAAAAAGAAAATGTGGCTGGCGGCGGTGACTTAGATAGATGGATGATGGTTGTAAAGTTGATGGGTGGTTCGCCTCTGGAGGTTGGCTTTGATGATCAAAGTCTTTTATAATAAAAATCCAAACGGTGCCTTGGTGTCCCTTTAAATTGTGTCTCCATTCAATGAATCTTAGAGAAGTTGCCTCCTCAAAAGCCAATTGAATGAATTTTCTTGTCCATAGGCTATTTCCCTCATTTTTACCAAGGGTTCTTCAAACACCTCTTCAAAAATCCATTCAAATTATATATATCATCAAAGAACTACTTCTGGCTCTTTAGCGAAGGGTACATTGCGCTTAGGCGTGGAGCCTCTGGCGCCCAATTCATTTTTGCAACTTTCTTCATTTTTTCTCCAAATTTGACCCTTTACACTCCTTTTAGCATTTTCCATTTATTTGATTGTAATTAAAAGATAAACACACAAATACCCTTCATTAAAGCGCAATATCTCAAAAAATAGGTATAAAAATATGTATAAGACACTATATATTTTAGCTATATCAAAATCCCTCGAACTTAAGATGTTACTTGTCCTCAAGTGACCATTCAATCTTAAAAGACTAATATAAGTAGATAATGTATATGTGTTTCTTTAGGAGTTACCAAAATTTTGATGTAACAATATAGTAATCCAATTTATAAAAAATATTAGTAAATGAGACCAACTTAATGTTTAGAAATTTTTAAGATTATGAAAATATGAGTTCCTATCTAATTCAGAAATATTGTAGACTTTCCAAATATAGAGTTTAGGCATTTTATCATCTCCACTTAAAAATTTTTATTAAGCATAATTTTACTCACTATATGATATCCTTAAGCTTAAGAGTTTCTCAATTCTTATACTTCAAAAAGATCAGATGTGGAACCAATTTTTGGTTAGGCAGTAATCCCTCCCTCTGTCAACTTTTTCTTTTACTTTTCTTTTTCTTTATCTTTTTCAAATTTTTAATATATATTTTTCTTTTTCTGACAAGGATTAATATATCTGGATAGGCCTTTAATGGTTTTGAATTCCACTCTTCCTTTCCTAAAGTAAAGAGTTGATATTTTTCTTTGACTTAAAAATATTGTTAACCTCACTTTTGATTGAGGTCCAGCTCTTTCCTTGTTAGTAGCCTAGAGTCTAACCATAAAACCTTCATGTTGACAATTTCTAAAGGACTAGAAAAAGGAACCTTCACCATTATAAATTCTAAACTCTTCTCTGCTCAACTTGAAGTTTCATATATTGGTCCTGACCTCTAGCACTTGGTAGGTGGTCAATATGGGGGAGCTTAAGGGGAGTCCCCACAGGACTGCTTGGCCTGTTGGTCTGAATCTAGTTCACTCACTTACGCTTACTTTCACTCACATTCACTCACAACCTCAAACCCAAGCTTATTGACTTTAATCCCTTGACATTTTGGGAGACTCATGTAAATGGTCCCCTAGACCCACTAGCCCCAGGCTAGGGTCTAGCAGGACCAGTACATAGAGGACCCAAATAGAGATTCCATTGGTACATGGCTCAAAAAGGGTGGTTGGCACCCCACTTTTACCAAAATACCAAACTTACCAAATTAACCCCAAACCCCAAATTTGACCAAAATTACCAAAAGTTCCTAAGTTTGTTCAAAAATCATCTTAAAACATTTGAAACTACCTAGATTGCCAAAAACTTCCAAAAATTGCCAAAATTGCCAAAAATCCCACTAAATTTGCCAAAATTTCAAAAATACCCTTGGTGGCCCAAACTATCCCAAAACCCTCAAAATCATCTCAATTTGACCAACTTTGGCCAAATGCCCTAAATTGCCCTTAAAGACCCAATTTCCCTAAATTCACCCTAAATGTCCACCAATTTGACCCCAATTTCCCCCAATTTTCAATTATAAATTCAAATTCATCATGATCAAACTCAATTCAAATCAAATCCAAGTCCAATTGACCCACATTTGAGTCCAATTTCCACCCAAATCAAAAAGCTTCAATTTGGCCTAAAACAAAAATCCCACTCAATTGAACCGCCAAATATTTCCAATTGCACCAATCATGCATCATAAACTCTTGGAAACATCTCCACACACCAAATTGAACCCTCAATTGATCTTTTTCAAGCTTATTGACCTTTCCCTCAATTGATCTTTTTCAAGCTTCAATTTCACTCAATTTTAACCCAAATCCAAAGTTTCCAAATTTGTTCCAATTTTGCCATGTGCCCAAATTCCACCAAATTGAATGCCCTAACCCAAAATTGGCACCCAATTAATGTTGAGAACTCTTCATGAAATTCTCCTAGATCATTTTTAAGCCTCAATGTGGACTTAACCCAACTCTAGCCCAACCTAAACCTAAGTCTATCCTAACATCCCTAAATCTATCCAGTGCCCAAAATCTCTCAAATTGAACCTCCAAATCAATTCAAAATCACTCCAAATTTCTTATAAACACCTCCTGATAATTATTCACAAAAAATTGATCAATCAATTGGGTTCAATGTCATGGCTAGCCTAACTGATCCCGTAATTATAGATGTGTAAAATTAACAAAGTTGACTCCACTTTGCAGCAACGCCAAAACCTTGATTCTTTATTTATGTTGGGATTTTACGCAAGTATATGTACTATTATCAAGTAATACAACACTTTCTATTTTATCCCCAAATATTGATCCCACGAGGAAGGTGTAAATTTGTAATGGAAATGTAAATCAGAAAATTCACAACAATAAAGCAAATCTACTACACTAATTTTAAAATGTTCAGGGTGTTTTAAGAACTAAATTACCAACTACTAGTGAAACTGTAAAGCAAAGCTAAGCAACAACTACCAAAATATATTTTTGTGACAAATTTATCCAATATGAGAAATTAACGTGGTTTTATTTAACTAATATTATGATGTTATCGTTGGTTAAATGAGAGAAATAAATGGTTTTACTTTGTCTTGTGCCAAATAGAAGCAATTTTATGAACAATGTTAATTCTCTACCCTCAATCAAGTGTTATAGAGAATCGTTGCTTAATATTAGGTTTAGTCTCTAAATCTTTGGTTAGGCTGGGAGGATACTGGCTCTCACTCTAGAGCTCCCACTTCCCTTCCCATGAAGGCTAACTCCTGCTTTAGCTCTTAAACACTAAGACCAAATTGGGGATTTTAGTCTGTCACTCTAGAATCTCTAATTCTTTACCCAGTAAAATATATTTTCCTATTTATTAGCACTCAATTCCATGAACAAAATGCTTCTTCATGGAATTAAATGTGATTCTCACTTTTTTATTAAACTCATACTTCATTTCTTGGATAGTATGTTTCACAACATTCACAACAATTTCTTGGATAGTATGTTTCACAACAAATGTTAACATTTCAATTGGCCAAATTGAAAAGTAAATTAAGAACGGAGTGAAAAAATCAACACAATTTATATTATTTTTTAAACTTGGCACATCCAAATTATCTCTTCATTTCACCATATGTCGGAGTAAAAAGAAAGACAAAGAAAACTACTCAGACCTCATGAGAAAGATACAACAAAATACAAATTTCATAAATTAAAGAAAGTTTATACAATAATAATAAACAAAAACCACTTATCTTTAACTCTTTCTCAAAGAAAATCCCTTGTAGTTCCTCTTGGACTCTTTCTCTCTTTACAAGAATCTTAATTCTCTCTTTGAAGATGTAAGGAAGAATAAATCTCTCACATCTCTCCCTCTCCAATAAATCTTAGGAGAAATCACACTTAGACTCACCACACCGCACAATACACACAATGGAACACTAAAGAAAACTTAATGACACTTTAGCGGACTTCTTTTTCTAATCAATTTCCACTTAAAATAGAGCATAATGTTGATTTTCCTAGAGGTGTATCCAATAACTCTTCAAAAAGTGTCCAAATTTGTTAAATCTTGTAGAAATTCGCCCTAAACAGACTTCAGCACCGTCGACGCCCACGATGGCGCTGCCGGCGCCCGTGGCACTGAATTAATTTTGTTCTCTCTATTAAATGACATCATCGGCAACCAGTATGGTGTTGTCCCACTATTCTGGTCTCCTTCTTTCATGTTGGCACCGTTGGCACTGAGTATTTCTCTCCAAAACGCCATTTAGACTTCAAATTCCATCCTTTTTGCTTTCTTTTTGCTTCAAGTGCTAAAAATCATATATCTGCAATAAAACATGAAAAATATCTTCCTTTAAAGAGCAATATCACCAAAAGTGAGCATAAAATATAGCCTTAAAACTCATATATTTTTGGTGCATAAAAACCCCCCAAACATAAATGTTACTTGTCATCATGTAACTTTTTTTCTACATAAAAATATGACTTATAGTAAAGAGTTTAGCTTATAGATTTCCATATTTTGGTCTACTAAATATCATAGCATAACTTAAGAAAAAATTAAAATAACTTAAGTTAATACTAAATGTAAAAGAATATCTAGCAACTAAGTCTAAGATTTCTGATTCTCTTTTCTTTTCAAGGAAAGATGCAAATTATCATATTAAAGCCACTTAAAATATCCATATGAAAAAAAAATCGTGAAAAATCTACTAGTAAATATGCTAATACTTAAATACAAGTTTAGAGAACGTAGCTAAGCCTTCTTACTTAAGTTGATTCAAGTGCAACAAATTTTTGATTAGGCATCTCCTCAAGTTTCTCCTCACATATTTTTCTTTTCTTTTCCTTATCTTTTTTTCTTTTGCTTTTTGCTTTACTTCTCTTTTTTTTTTTATGTAAAGATCACTATATCTGGATAGCCTTTGATAATATTGAACTTCACTATCCTCTTCTTAAATTTAAGAAACTTTTGACATTCCTTCACTTTATAAATTCATCTTAGCTTTGAACACTTTTTATAAAGTTTCAATCTTTTCTTTTTACAGGAAACCCTAATATTCTCAACACTTCAAAAATACAAATTTCTTCAATTAAAATGAAAAAACAGTGTCTTATTCTCTCATACCAAATACCGCTCATACCAAATTCCTTAATCTCTAGAATTAACCTTTATCATTGAAATTTCTTACTTAAGCTTACTATATATTTAGAAACACAAATATAGTTATCTAAAGTTGGGCTCTACTACCAAAGGTCATGTTAAATAAAAAATTTTCAAAATATAGCAAATTGAGGACAAATAAAATTAAGTTTATTTCCTTAAAAAGAAATTTTTCATCCCCCCCAACTAAATTTTTTTAAAAAAAATTAAGCATGAAAAACTAAAAAAATAGAGTGAAAGAAAATCGTTAATACATAAAGAAAAGACTTACCTGTTGAAGGTTCTCATTTTGAAACTTAACTGTGAAATATTGTAGGTGCTAGTAAACTAAATAAATGATCATAAATATTACTAAGAAGACATCTTCTTCTTCTTCTTCTTCTTCTTCTTCTTCTTCTTCTTCTTCTTCTTCTTCTTCTTCTTCTTCTTCTTCTTCTTCTTCTTCTTCTTCTTCTTCTTCTTCTTCTTCTATATCAAAGTTCTGCTATTGATATGGCGTAAAGATATATTGACTAAGAAATTGTACTGAGCGGTCACCCCTCATATATCTAACCATAGCATCATCATGTGCAACATCAAATTATAACTTTTGTTTTATTAAATTATCATTATGTGCATTGAGGGCCTCCAAAATTTCAATCATGTTCTCTATCCTCAAGATATCTCATTGTTGGATCATCATCTGTTCCATAAGTTCCTAGAGAGTAGGGGTACAAGTAGTAGAAGGAATATCCCTACTCCTACTTCATGTTCTCCATCCAACATGAGATTCATAGGTTTTAATATTTGCTAGCCCAATAGGTTTAAGAGGCTCAATCCTTTCCTCATCAATTCTAAAACCAACTTGTGATTGCTGGCATAATGTGAAAATCATAGCAGGGTGCCCTAATCCACCCAACATTCAATATAAATCAAAGTATCACACCCAACAAACTAAACAATTACAAAAACAAAGTGCAACAAATTATAAACTAAATAAATGATCATAAATATTACTAAGAAGACATCTTCTTCTTCTTCTTCTTCTTCTTCTTCTTCTATATCAAAGTTCTGCTATTGATATGGCGTAAAGATATATTGACTAAGAAATTGTACTGAGCGGTCACCCCTCATATATCTAACCATAGCATCATCATGTGCAACATCAAATTATAACTTTTGTTTTATTAAATTATCATTATGTGCATTGAGGGCCTCCAAAATTTCAATCATGTTCTCTATCCTCAAGATATCTCATTGTTGGATCATCATCTGTTCCATAAGTTCCTAGAGAGTAGGGGTACAAGTAGTAGAAGGAATATCCCTACTCCTACTTCATGTTCTCCATCCAACATGAGATTCATAGGTTTTAATATTTGCTAGCCCAATAGGTTTAAGAGGCTCAATCCTTTCCTCATCAATTCTAAAACCAACTTGTGATTGCTGACATAATGTGAAAGTCATCTGATTATAGAGCCAAAATCTGGATCGCCCATTTGTTGGATACAAAAGTTTAGGATAGCTCTATCCTTAATAACTTTGCTATGGTGGTTCGTAGGTATCTTTAGTAACTTTGCTATGGTGGTTCGTAGGTATCATTTTGGCAGATATAAAGTAATCTCAGGCCTTGGATACTACATTCAACATAGAAGCAGGGAAGTTTACCTTAACATTATTCTTCACCTTCTAATCTCCTCTTTCATCAGTAAGAAATTAAATAAATTCATCCAAAGCCTCGTTCGTAGTAGAGAATCTGTTGTACTCATAATGAGATGCTCCTAGCAACTGATAAATTCTATTAATCCTCCTCGAGGTGAATTCAAAAATTTTAACATGAACATAGACGTGGTCATCAGTAGTCTCTTTAAAATTGGCATAAAACTCCATCACTATACCAAAAACAGCCTTGGCAGTAAAGTAACATAATTTCTCCCACTGCCTAGCAACAATCAATCTCTCGACTTCACCACCCAGATTTTTGAATGCTCAATCCAAAATTATTTTATTTGTATTTAGTAGTCTATTGAAATGAATGCTAGCTTTGAAGCTGATGAATCTTTGGACATCAAATTCCAATTTCCTCTTTCCTTTGCTCATCCTTGGTGTCATTGCAATCTTTGAAAGAAAGAAAAAAATTTGATAAAATCCAAATAAATTCTAAAAATTTTGAAAATCACAATGTAGACCGTTCTAAACTTAAATCCACAAGTAAGAGTTCTTCACCAAATGTTTTTCTCAAAATCTCGTTAAAAAATTTTAAAATTTTCAATCTTGACAATGTAGGAGAAATCCATGGTGGAAATAAAAAATTTTTTGTTCACAGTGTAGCTCTTAGCAAGAGAAGATGAAATCCAAACTTCTTTTGTCTTTTAATGCCTTTAAATCTAAGTTTTTGCAAGCCCTAGGGGTGTAAACCGAAGGTTGAAGGTGACCGAAGGGGTAAAAATGGCATTTTCACGGTGTAATTTATGAAATTTTAGAGTACTTGGGGAATTTCGGGTTTTAGGCGTCGTCGGCGCTAGTGCCAAAAATATTCAATTTCCATTATTTTCACATATTAGTTATTTCCAATTCACTCCAATGTCTAATTAGTCATTTTAAAAAATAATATTCATCCTTAAATAGTCCACAAACAAGTGTTTTTAAAAAAAACACAAAACCAACTTTTATATATGAAATTCAAAAATTTTACAAACGCATATTTTTAATCCCACTAACACATAAATAAAGCAAATAACACTATAATTCAACGTTGAAATCAAGCCAAAGAACTATAACGCTAAGAACTAAACTAGACATAAAATTAAAGTGATAGGAGTTTCAAAGCAAAGCAAATCCAACACAATTACATTAAAAACATAATTAATTTTAAACAGTAGAAAGTCTAACTTTATCAGTTACTCCTCTTCATCTTTAGTACAGTCTCCTCCTCTAATATCTCCCATAGACTGGTAATGCACGTACAAATTTTAGAATGGCCTGTACGGGAATTAATCAGTATAATTTTGATCGATCCATTCATTCTTCTTGAACATCTGTACAAAACCTGCTTCAATCTGTCCCGTCTGGTCAAAGTTTTCCTTCATCCTCTAATCTAAGTGATCAAAAAGATAATTAATATTTCTTATCGCATTTATTATATTCTGAATTTCTCTTGCTATCTTCTTTATTTTTCTTCTCCAAAACTTGTGAACTTCCAACTGTACAGGGCATTAAGGATGTCGAACCATGTGATGATTGATCCAAGATAATGTCCAACGCTTCATTTCCATTCCCAATATAGTTTGCATTAATATAATCCATGGGCTCCCAGGGTGATAACACTTTTTCCAAACTTTCATATGGTACTTGAGATTGACAGTAAAGTAAGAAGATTGCAGAAGGATGCCCCAGTCCATATATAGGCCCATTCATTATAATACCCAAATATATTGAAGTTTTTCTAGAATTGGAAGCCATGGATTTCAAAATTTGGAAGTATCTGGTCATCTAAAATGTTTTTCATGCCTTTAAAAAGACCTTTAAGAAGTTATTTTTAAGAAAAATCTCATCAAAGTTAGCCAAAAACTCTTTGAACTGTTGAAACCATACTGTGCGTCGTCCGTGCCACTTATGCCATCGTCTGCACCATGGATTGATAAAAGGGCACCATCGGCGCCCATGCTGGAGCCATCGGCGCCAAATCCAAGGTTGTGATATATGTTTCCTCTTACAAAGCGTTTGATTTAACGTCTTCAGTCCGACGCACCAATGTTTATCAAGATGACTCAATATTAATATTTCTTTAAATTATGACATGTACCCTTCATAATAATGTTTCAATCGATGCCTATTAACTTTAAGTATCTTTCCAGCTTTAAAATCTTTAATAACAGCAATTCCATAATGTTAGAGTTCGATCACATTGAATGGTGCTAACCATCTAAATTTCAGTTTTCCTGGAAATAATCTCAATCTAGTATTATATAATAGAATTTCTTTTCCAGGTTTAAATTTCTTTCTTATAATTCTCCGATCATGTCATATTTTCATTTTTCCTTTGTAGCTTTTTGCATTTTCATATACTTCATTTCTAATCTCTTCAAGTTCATTGAGTTGCAATAATGTTTTCTCACCAGCATCCTTTAGATTAAAATTGAATTTCTTTGTCGCCCAAAATGCTTTTTGTTCCAACTCTACCGGTAAGTGACATGTTTTACCAAAAATAAGTCTATATGGGGATAATCCAATAGGATTTTTATAGGCAGATCTGTATGCCCATAATGTAGTATCTAATCTAACAGACCTATCCAATTTTTTAAGATTTACAACTTTTCTTAAAATTCACTTTATTTTACAATTTGATATCTCTGCTAGTCCACTAGTTTGTAGATAATAAGCAATATAGAATCTATGCATAATGTTATATTTTCTAATCAATTTCTCGATCCTTTTATTCCTAAAATGGGATCCTCCATCAGTAATAATCACTCTAGGCATTCCATTTGTTGTAAAAATGTTTTTATTTAAAAAATTTGAAACACTTCGAGCAACACATTTAGGTATAACAATAACTTCAATCCATTTAGACATATAATCAACATCAAGCAATATATATAAATTTCCAAATGAAGGCATAAATGGTCCCATAAAATCTAATCCCCACACATCAAAAATTTCAACTTCAATGTGTAATTTAGAGGTATTTAATTTCTTTTAGAAATATTTCCTACTCGCTGACAACGATCACATGCTTTAATATATTCATTAACATCTCTAAAAAGAGTAGGCCAATAAAATCTAGCTTGTAAAATTTTATGTGCAGTTTCCAAAATGTCCTCCAAATTTAGAATCATGACATCGTTCAATTATTTGTTCAATTTCTTTGTAAGGCACACATATTCTAATGATCAAATCTTACACTGTTTATATAAATTTAGGTCAACCCAAAAATAGAATCTTGCATGATGAATAAATTTCTTTATTTGTTGATTCTTTAAATTTGGTGGTAGAATATCACTCACAATATAATTTATTATATCAGCATACCACGGTATATTCTTTATGTCAATACTATATAATTTTTCATCAGAGAAAGTTTTTAAAATTTCATTTGCAAAATTAATTAATATCTCTTGTTCTAGTCTAGACAAATGATCAATTGTTTGATTATCAGTTCCCTTTCTATCTATTACTACAAAATCAAACTCTTGCAGTAGAAGTATCCATCTAATTAATCTCGGTCTAACATCCTTCTTTTGCATCAAATATTTGAAATATTTGAGCAGAATGGTCTGTATGCACTATACATTTAGCTCCAATTAAGTAAGGTCTAAACTTATCAAAAGCATAGACAAGAGCTAATAACTCTCTTTGAGTAGTGGTGTATTAATTTGAGCATTATTTAGAGTTTTACTAGCATAATATATTACTTTAAGAACTTTGTCGTACATTTTCCCTAAAATAGCTCCAATAGCATGATCACTAGATCACACATTATTTCAAATAATTTCTCCCAATCAGGTGGAACTATTATAGGAGCAGTGATTAATTTTTCTTTCATTAATTAGAATGCTTTTATGTATTCCTCATTAAAATTAAATTTCGTATTCTTTTCTAAAATTTGACATAATGGCTTAGTAATTTTTGAAAAATTTCTTATATAACGCTTGTAGAAACCAGCATGTCTTAGAAAACTTCTTACCCCTCTAACCGTAGTAAGAGGCGATAATTTCTCAAAAACTTAAATTTTTGCTGGATCTACTTCCATGCCATTTTCATAAATTTTATGCCCAAGTACAATTCCTCCTGAAACCATAAATTGGCATTTTCCCAATTTAGTATTAAGTTGATTTTTTCACATAGTTCAGATTTTTTTCTAAATTATTTAAGCATAATTCAAATGAAGTTCTGAATATAGAGAAATCATTCATAAATACTTTCATTTCACGTTCAATTAAATTACAAAAAATTGACATCATACATCTTTAAATTCACAGGTGTGTTACATAGTCCAAAAGGCATTCTACGAAAAGCAAATGTTCCATAAGGTCTTGTAAACGTTATTTTTTCTTGATCCTCAAGAGTAGTCATAATTTGATGATACCCGACATATCCATCTAGAAGGAAGTAATATTTTTGCCCAGTTAATCTATCCAACATTTGGACTAGAAATCAGGAAGTAATATTTTTGCCCAGTTAATCTATCCAACGTTTGGACTAGAAATCGTAAAGGAAAATGATCTTTCCTGGTGGCTACATTTAATTTTCTATAGTCTATACAAATTTGCTAGCCAGTAACTTATCTTATTGAAATTAATTCATATCTCATTTACTTCAATTTTCACACCTCCTTTCTTTGGAACACATTGGATCGGATTTACCCTAGCAATAGCTAAAAAAGGATATATAATTCTAACATATAACCATTTTAAGATTTTTTTTTAATAACTTCTTTCATTATTGGGTTTAATCTCCTTTAAGGATCAGCTTTGGGTTCATATTATTCATTCAATAGAATTCTGTGCATACAAATTGAAGGATTGATTCCTTTAATATCTGCTAAAGGCCATCCAAAGCCCTTATATCTTTTCAATGTTTCTTCTAATTTTTGCTCTTGTAATTTAGTTAAATCAGCAGATATAATAACATGCAATGTAAATGAATCTCCTAAAAACATATATTTTAAATGGGCAGGTAATACTTTTAGTTCAGGTTCATGTGGTTTAATACTTGATGGAATAAGATTTTTATTATCATTTTTTGAAAGGTCCAAAATTTCAAATTTATCCTAAATATAATCTAAATTCTCATTTTTTATTTCATTCTCATTCTTATAATTCTCTTCTTGTCTTAATTTTTCTTCAAAAATTCCCTTAAATTGCTCATTACTTAGATAATCAGTAACTTCTATTAAAAAACATTCATTCTCCTTTTCTTTTGCAAGATAATTCATAGCTTTTGCTATATTAAATGTTACTTCTTGATCATTGACTCTCATTATTAATTCTCCTTTTTGCACATCTATCACAGCTCTCCCTATTGCAAGGAATGGTCTCTCTAAAATAATAGGAATTTCATTATCTTCCTCCATATCTAATACAATAAAGTTTACAGGAAAAATACATTTATCCACGAAAAATAAATTTATTATAGGAAAAATAAATTTATCCACTTTCCCTAATACATCTTCTATAACTCCTTTAAGATAGGTTATTGATCGATCAAATAACTGAAGAGTTACATTTGTTGGGGAAATCTCTCCTAAATCTAAACATTTAAAATTTGATAGAGGCATAAAATTAATACTAGCTCCTATATCACATAAGGCTTTTCCAAAAAATTTCTCACCAATAGCACAAGGTATAGTAAACCTATGAGGATCTTTTAACTTTTCAAGAATCTTTTTCTGAATAATTGTGCGACACTCTTAACTGAGTGCAACGGTGAGTGCAACGGGTGCAACGGTCTCGTGATTTGCAAACTTCCTCTTCTTGTTTAGTATATCCTTCATAAATTTCACATAACTTGGCATTTATTCCAAAGCCTCAATGAAAGGAATATTTATCATGAACTTAGTAAGGATTTCCAAAAATTTTGTAAATTGTTTATCTTTATTCTTCTGCTTCAATCATTGAGGAAACGGAGGTGGGGGTTTTTCTAATGAAATTTTATTGGTTTAATTTCATCATTGTCACTTTCGATTTCCACCTTCTCCTTCTCAACTTTAGTTTCTCTTTGGAATCTTGTCTCCACTTCTTTTCCACTTCATAATTGAAGAGCTTTAATTTACTCCTTATTTTGATCTATTGAATTAACTTCAACAGTGCTAGGAAGAATTCCTGAAGGTCTATTACTATGTGCAGTAGCAATATGTCCTAATTGATTTTCAATATTCTTAATTTCAGCTCCTTGATTTGTATTTGATTTCTCATGTTCAACATCACTTCTTCCATAGTCAACTTCTTCTCCTTAACTTGTGAGTTATTTTTAAATCCAGGAGGATAATAAGGATATAGTTAGGATTCCCTTGGTTATTTAAATTTCCTGATGGGTTAAATGAATTATTATAATTATTTCAATTAAGATTAGGGTGATTTTTCCATCCAGGATTATAATAATTAGAAAAGGGACTATTATTTCTATTTTTTATAGCATTCATAGTTTCATAAGATGATTGAGTATCAATTATCTATCCTACTAAATTTTCCTCTAATGCTGGTGGTATTTGAGAGTAGTTCACTCCGATTTGATCAATCTTCTTTAATATAGCGACAAATTTGAGATGACAAAATAGACATTGCATCAGAATCATGAATACTAGCTACTCTCTTTGGATTTACCCTTTCAGATGGCCATTTAAATTTATTAGTAGTCATCTCTTTTATTAAACAATGTACTTCATCAAAAGGTTTTGACATTAATGATCCACCTGCAGCAGCATCTTTAATAGATCTAAGTGATCCTAATAATTCATTGTAAAAATTTTGAATTATTAACCAATATGGTAAATCATGGTGTGGACATCTCCTAAGGAGATCTTTAAATCTTTCCCAAGCCTTATATATCGATTCCCCTTTGAACTGACAAAAAGATGTAATATCATTTTTAAGCTTAGAAGTTTTTAAGGGTTGAAAATATTTTGTTAAAAGTTTTTGTTATAGTGCTCCCTAAGTTCTGATAGATCTAGGTGCTAATGAATTTAGCCAAGCTTTAGCTTTGTCCCATAATGAAAAAAGAAAAAGTCTAAGCCTGACAACATCATTAGACACTCCATCATATTTAAAAGTAGCACATATTTTAAAAAAAGTAGCAAGATGTAACTTAGGATCTTCAGTAGGTGTTCCTCCAAACTGTTTATTTTGTACCATTTTGATAATAGCAAGTTTAAGCTCAAATGAATTAGCAGCAATATCAGGATTTTGAATAGTCAAGTGAAGTTCATTTGCTGTAGGATTAGCATAATCTTATAAAGGTCTTTGTCGATTTTCATTTATTTTATTATCTAAGTTATTAGCCCTTTCGTTCAAATTCCTAATTTCTTTTTGTTGTTTTTGAACTTTTATAATAGTACGTACTAATTTTGAATCATAAGGTACTAAACCTTCAGATCCAATACTACGCATAAAGAAATATAATGAGCAAAAAAATACTCTTAAAAGTACTCTTAAATTTCAAAAAAGTTATTTTATTATTATTTTTTATGATTTTTTATTTTTGTAATTATTTTTATTTTTATTTTATTTTCTTTATTACTAAATTTCCTAATTTACCAAATCTGTTTAACTTACCGTTCCTTCACCGGCAACGTCGCCAAAAACTTGATCCTGAAATTATAGATGTGTAAAATTAATAAAGTTGATTCTGTTTTGCAGCGATGCCAAAAACTTGATTCATTATTTATGAATAAAAAATTGAAGCAATTTATGATGGGATTCTATACCAGTAGACGTATCGTTATCAAGTAATACATGACTTTTGGTTTTAGCCCTAAAAGGTTTTAATTTGAAATGATAAATTAACTATCAAATTCACATAAGTAAAACAAAATTACTGCCACTAATTTTGAATGTTTAAGATACTATCAAAGTTAAATTATTAAGTACTAGAAAAATTTAAAAGCAGAGTCTAAAATTAATAACTACTAAACTATGTCTATGTGGTGAATTTATCCAATATGTGAAAGCATCTTTCCCACTACAATGAGTTCTTAGTTAAATGAGAGAGATAAATGGTTTTACTATGTCTTGTGCCAAAAAGTAGCCATTTTAATTCTCTACCCTCAGTCAAGTGTTATAGAGAATCGTTGGCTAATCTTAGGTTAAGTCTCTAAATATGTGGTTAGGCTAGGAGGATATTGGTCTAAAAATGCATATATTTTTTGTGCATCAAAATTCCCCAAACTTAAATGTTAGTTATCCTCAAGTAACTCCTTTACTACATAAAAATATGACTTATAGTAAAGTGTTTAGCTTATATATTTCCATATTTTGGTCTACTAAATATCATTGCATAACTTAAGAAAAATTTAAAATAACTCAAGTTAATACTAAAGGTATAAGAATATCTAGCATTCAAGTCTATGATTTCTGATTCTCTATTCTTTTCAAAAAAAATAATGCAAATTATCATATTAAAGCCACTTAGAATATCCATATGAAAAAGAACTTCATGAAAAATTTAGTAGTAAATAAGCAAATACTTAAATACAAGTTTAGAGAATGTAGTTAAGCCTTCTTCCTTAAGTTGATTTAAGTGAAGCCAATTTTTTATTAGGAATCTCGTCAAGCATCTCCTCTCATATTTTTCTTTTCTTTTCTCTCTCTTTTTTTTCTTTTACTTTTTGCTCTTCTTTTTTTTCATGTAAGAATTACTATATCTGGATAACCTTTACTAACCCACCCTATGGAAGCCATAGACCAAGGGTCCCTTAATTTAGGGGATTTTTGTCCTTTTTGGGCTTAAATAAAGAATTCCTTGCCATCATACCAAAAAGTTAGGGGTTGATTATAATTAAACCTCCCTTTAGCTCACCTGGCTACCTGACGACCTCCGCTACTCTGGCCAGCCACTCTAGTCACCAAAAAATCCCAAAATAGAGAGCCACCTTGCTCAAATTCAAACCCAATTACACCCATCCAAGCTGGTCAGCTCCAATTGGCTTTGACACATTTCAGCCCTCCACATAAGCAATTCATTAAACCCATATTTAAGTTCTGAGCTCCACCCCAAACTCCTTTATTTAAATAGCCCCCTTCAAGGTCAAAAGGGAGATGATCCAAATCCTTGAGGAAACTATGCCAAAATCTCACCAGAGACTCTCCAAAAACTCCTCCACTCAAGCCCACCACTATCTCCCTTTGGCTTCCCCTGTGAGAGCCCAATTTTATGCTCAAAATTTTAGCTCAAATCAGGAAAGATTTCTCCACACCTCCACAGTCCAACAAATTCTAATTAATTGTGCACACACCATCCACACACCATCCCCACAATATCCCCACAATAAGAGGAGTTGATTCCCCACAAAAGCCCCATCTTAAACAGCCTCTAACATAGCTCTAGACCAACCCCTGAAATCGAGTTCGATCAAAATCATATCTAGACAATTCATCAGGGTTTAGGACTTCATCTTAGGGTTCGTTGGGCTTGTTCAAAGCTGCCACAATCATCTGATTGAGGCCTCCCCTCTCAGACAAAGGTATTGAACCTCAACCCTAACTCAAGCCTATTTTAATTCTTCATACATATTTACTATATTTCAAATCATATAATTCATATAGATATGCTTGACTTGACTAGATGAAGGTTTAGGAAAAACCCCCATGTGATTTGGTTGAGTCTAGCTTGAGATCGTAAGGTTTTAGTGTGAACGACTCACGGGTTAGGTCACTTGGGGATGATGAAGGAGAGTTGTCTGATCGCACGTTTATTCAATGGATGGAGGACATCAAGACGGATGAACTCTTGGAATGAGAAGGTGTGCTGCATGGCAACTGAGGTGGCTGGCAGTATCAAATGGCAAAGCGCCGCGTGTAAATTTCAGAGCAGACAAGGATGGCGTGGCGCTGACTGGTTTAAATAGAAAAATATAGGTTTTCTGAATTTATTTAAATTCCTGAACTTCAAAAATCCATATCTTTCTCTAAAAAAATCATAAAAATAAAATAAAAATACTGCCTTATTGAGTGAACAGAGGAGAATAATGTGGATTAAAAATAAAAATTATTTGTTGACTCTCTAATTTTTAATGAATTGAATACTCTCTGGAGCATTTTAATTCATTATGATAAAAAATTGCGCACTATGGCTTTTAGGGCTCATTTCTTATGATAGAGAGAATGTTCTCTGATTTTTCTATGGTTAGAGAGAATCTCTATGCCTCTAACATTAATTCTCAAGCTAGGATGGCTTTTTTGACTTATTTTAATTATATAAATTAAAATAACACTTGAAAAATTATGAGAGTAATTTTAGTAGGTTTTCTATTGTCAGAGAAGCGTAGAAAAATGTTATGGTGATTTGAATTATTCTGCACATTCTTATAGCTAATTAAATTCATATATATTATTTTAGTTTATGTAAATTAAATACAAATAAAAAATTGACAATTAATTCCACACTATGTATAAAAGTCATGTTTACCTATTGTAAAAATTTAAAAATTATTTGAATAAGTTTGAGGAGTAAAATTTAATTTTCTAAGAAACCTTGTATTTTTGTATAAATATATTTATATTAAATAAAATATACATTGGATATGAAAAGTTTTTTTTTAGTTCCTGGTGATCAGGGGCACTTAGGAAAAATAATTTTTTTTTTGAGAAAATACTTGATTTTTTAGCTTTATTTTGAGTTTAAAATATTTTTAGCTTTATGAGAAAATACTTGATTTTTTAGCTTTATTTTGAGTTTAAAATAATTAAAACTAATTAATAATCCCAAAATACCAAAATACTTCAAAATGTGCCTAATTATTCTCTAATTACTTAGAACTCATTAGGATATTTTTCCTACTTTTTTTAAGTTAAAAAAATAAATTTTTAAGAGCTTAGAAATGAAATTTTCTTATTTTCCCATTAAAATAATAATAATAATAAAATTAAAAGATCATAAAAATATAAAATTTGTTTCTCTAAGTTCTTTGAACTGAGAGAGGTTCACAAAAAATATAAAGATAATTATGGTAATTAATACATTATTTTACATTTAATTAAATCATTAAAATTGATTCATAATCAAATAATAATGATAGAGAGTTAATTCAAAAAAATCATGAAATTTTGTCTAAGTATTTCTTTAATCTAAGTATTTCTCATTCAAAAAAATCTTTATTTCTCTAATAATTTTCTCATGAATAAAAACTTTATTTTGGATAGTTAAGTAGATCAGTTTTGAAAATTCTACTTTTTAAATTTAAAAAATTAATTAAATTAAATTAAATTTTGAAAATCCACATTTTCTCCTTTGATGTTTTAATTGATCCATGGATACGACACTCTAAAAATTCTCAAATTCATTTGAAATTTGATTAATGAGTAATGAGGTGAAGTGCCCTAAAGGCAAAGGGGTAACTTTAGAATTTGGAGCCCTAATCAAAATTTAGGATTACCAAAAATTGGTGACTTTGATCCTAATGAACATGTTTAGGTGATTGAAATATAATTGGATTAAAAGGTAGGAACTGACTTGCCACCTTTTTTATAATAAGAACAAAATTGTAATTTCCTTAATTATCATGACTTGGAATTCAATCAAAATTAAACGATTCTCAAGTGATGATTTCAAGTTAAGAATATAATATTTCATTAATTTTAAGCCCATAATTGATGATAATGTGATCTTTCAATAAGAATGCATGTCATTTAAATCAAAATTTTGCTAGTTTCCATTTCACCTATTGGGATTGTTTAGGGCTTGGTAGTGACCTAGGCTTGACCATTAAACTCATTCGATTGAATTTATAAGATAAGATGATTGATGATTAAATTTTTTTTTGTCTAAACTACAAGCCCAATTTTAATTATGGGTACCAAAACCTTTAATGACTAAGATATGCCTTAGGGGCACCCACCCACATAACTCTTAAATGAAATATCAATTGATTAATTAGGTGTCCTAACCTTGGGATAGATAAAACATAAAGTTTCATTGAGCAATACGATAACCTTAATAAAATGATATGATAAGTTCAAAATGGACTGGAAATATTTCAAGAAATCTTCAAAGTGATTCATGGTCATGCTCTGAGCACTTTGAAATCTCTTGAATATTTTGAAGGGTAAATTGAAATTGCTATACTTTGTTATAAAATCATCCACTAAGATCTTTCGAGACTCGATAAAGTCATAACTTGGGGTTTGGTATCTATAAAATCATCTACTCCTGCAATTTGAATTCCTTGCAAAATTATTTACATATTGCCAAAGAAAACCTTTCAGGTGGAGGAGCGGGAAGAATCGACAGGTATGCTTTTAAGTTATTGCATTTACCTTTTCGTACCTCTTATTTCTTGCTTGCAAGCTTAAGGTCACCGCCACAACAGTCAAAATATAGGACAATTCAAAATTTAATCACAAACAAAACAAAAAAAATTGCAACTAAATTAAAACATATCTATCGGATAATGAAAAATCTCTCAAAGGAGGTAACCTACGATTGCTGATGAGATTTCCTATAGTCTAAATGAAGGTATGGAACTCATTAAGTTGAGTTTAGTAAACTCATTTAGACTAAGTGAATTTGAAGAAAAATAGTGGTGTCAGAATGAGGGAACCGTAGGATCCTAACTTGTGTCGCTCTAATCAACCTTAACATTCCCCATAATACTTAAATAAACATAATCTTAGGAAACACTTGAATTGACATCATAACTTGACACATTAGAAAACTTAAACTCACCATGATGAGGAGCTTGGAGCTAGCATTGTGGACAACATGACCATCTTCAACAGCAAAACATGTCTACACCAGCTAAACCATTCTTCAGAATTAAACAAAAAGCCATAGGACTTCGAGGATGTCTGCCTAGTGTGTCATAAATCCTCATCTTTCTTTTAGGCTTTTGTATGGCTATGCTATATAATATAAGTCCTAACCTATTTTAGGATTTTGAGTTTGTCGTTTGTCACGAACTAAATCCTCACATCTTCCAGGTTATTTGTGTGATTGTTTCACATAAACTGGCAGGTTGAAACTTTCAAATATTTCTCTTCTAAATTGAAAAAAAACCATAGGATATCTTCAGAAGTCACTGAGGTTCTCCTCAAGATCTGTGACATCCCCTAGCCTCTCTTCCTTTGGATTCCATAATAGGTTCTAAAATTGAGTCATTCCTATTTCACACCTCTTTGTCAGATCTTATTGGAAAGTACTTTCCCTTTGAACTCCTTGAAGATACTATCCCCTAATTTTTATCGAGAGTTTTCTTAGGTGACACTAGTTATCTAAGATGTCATTAACTGGCAGGAGGAAACTTTTAATAACCAGGCTTAATGTCAACCCTATTTAATTTTTCATATTAAATAGGGGAACTTGTTGGTTTATAATAAAATGGTTTTGCAGACTAAATAGATGTCACATTTTTATTAGTTTTTTTTTTTAAATTGAGCCTTACCATGAAGCCATGTGTTAACCTTTTGAGAGGGAGACATAGCTTAAGGTGTGACACTCTTT
>NW_018250287.1:180077-182170 GCF_001263595.1 Phalaenopsis equestris | reverse complement strand
ATATATATATATACAGGATGCTGGTGGATGGGGATGTTGCTCTGCTACGATTTCTGACAGGATGCGGGTTTCTGACAGGATGATGGAGTGTAGCTGCTGCTGTATGTTGGTGGTGGTAGAGTTCTTTACTATTTCTGCTTCTTCTTCTTCCTTGGCACTGTTTCTTTGGGGGCTGTTGCTTCATCCCCTATTATCTTTTGTGGCACTGTTCCATTGATTTCTTCTTCTTTTGTCCCCTTACTGGTTCTTTGAGGCTTCATTACTGTTGTACTCCCTTTGGGGAGGAAAACTCCACTGGTCTCTTTTGCTGCTTGGGTATCAGAAGTGACTGGTTTCTTTGGGAGAGAACTCTCTTAGGTTTCTCTATTTACTTCTGGACAGTATTTACTGCCTAGTTAAACCATAACCTGCTTGTTTTTGGAAGGGTGATGGCCTCTTCTATTGACATTCTGATTGATTCCCAATGGACAAAAGCAACTTATGCTGGAGTGGTGGGGAAATCCACTGACTCTTTACAAGATTATGACCTTCTAGTATTCTCACAGGAATTCCATGATACTGCTGCTGGAAAAGGAAGTAGTTCTTGTATTCACCCTCTTGGATCTAAAGAGGGTGAAATAGCTGTGTACTTCACTACCAAGGAAATTGATGCTTTAAGAGAAGAGGTTAAGTTCACTCTAGTGGGAAAATTTCAGCTACGACATCAAAAAATGGAGCTAGTTAGAAGTTTTTTTGAATCTCTGAAGTTTATAGGTAATTAGAAAATTGGGATTTTGGATGGGAGACACCTTCTAATCCAATTGGCAGCTGTGGAAGATTATGCAAGATTGTTTTCCAAACAATCTATTAACATTGCTGGAACAGTTATGAAGATCATTAAATGGACCCCAGGTTTTGATCCTAGCAAAGAACCTCCTGTAGTCGCCATCTGGTTTAAGTTACCTGGCTTACCACTACCCTATTTTAAGCTCGATGCTCTATTTAATATTGGTAGAGCATCGGGAACACCTCTGAGAGTGGATGCTCCCACTTATAATAAGGCTAGACCTGGCCTTGCTAGAATTCAAGTTGAAAGAGATATCACACTCCCTGAACTGAAGAGAATCTGGATTGGTTCTGATGCTGAAGGGTTCTGGCAGGATATATTAGCTGAACAGAAGCCTTACTATTTTCCACATCGCAAGATGTTTGGGCATACAGTAGATAAATGTTACAGATTACATCCCCCAAACAGGAAGATGGCAAGAAGAAACCACATAGCTACTGAGAAAATTATGGCTAAGGATGCAAGGGGCACTGCTGAAGAAATTATGTTAGAAACGAGACATGAAACAAATCCAAGGCTAGAAGAATCACCTCCAAGTACTAATGAGGATCCACCAGATTCTGATCCTCTTGGAGAGCTATCTGAACCCAACAGCCATGTTGATATCCCACTACACATATCAATCAGGAAGGAAAATACTGAAATCACAATTGTCACACCCACATCCCCCTTGCATGCTGAGAAGGGGAAGCAAATCATCACAGAGATACTTGACAAAGCCCCAAAGAAACCAAGCATTAATGAACTGAAACAAACCATTGAGGAGGATTGGCAAATTAAAATAGTAAGGAAAAGGAGAAAACCAGGGACATAAGTGAAAAAATTGCAAGCAGGAGTTCAATCTATGAAGGCTGATAGAACTAGGAATGGGTCTCCACTCCTTAAAAGAAGAACCAGATCTAGATCCCAGCCTTCCCCACATCCTCCACTCCATGATTACTCTACTTTGCTGGAATATAAGGGGGATGTCTAACCCCCTGTCCCTTAAAAGAGTTTTATACCTGAATTATAAAAACAAACCGTGGTGCATTGTTATTCTTGAACCCATGGTTCACAAGAATCCTCAAAACTTGATTAAAAAATTTTCTGGCTTCACTCATTTTGGGAACACTAATAATAAAATTTGGATTTTTTGCAGAAGAGAAACAAATTTTGATATTCTAATTGATCATCCACAATTTGTCCACCTCTCATTCAATATGAATGGACATTAAGGTGAAGCTACCTTTACCTATGTTGGATGTACAAAGGATGCTAGAAAAGAGCT
>NW_018250287.1:176879-178014 GCF_001263595.1 Phalaenopsis equestris | reverse complement strand
TGGGGGAATTGGCTTTAAGGACCTTGATCAACTCCTTCAAGTCAATTTCTGTAAACTCTGGATTAAGTTTAGGACCCAAAATTCACTGTGGGCTAAATTCATGTGGGGTAAGTATTGCAAAGAATAGCACCCCACATTGGTCCTAAGGAAAATTGGTGATTCTAGAATTTGGGTGAAAATGCTGAAAATCAAACAAATTGCTGAAACCAACTACATTTGGGAGCTGGGTAATGGAGAAATTAAGTTTTGGCTTGACAAATGGTGTCCCAAAGACTGGCTCTCCCCCATTACCAATATCTACAATAGTGATTTGAAAGTGGCTGATTGTTGGGATGGTGATAACTCGTCCTTGGGTAAGTTAGCAAATCTTCTGCAACCTCACTCTATCACCAAAGTGGCCAGTATAAAATTTAATAGAAATATTGCTGATAAAATCTTATGGCAGACTATATCCCACCAAAGCCTCACCAAAGCCATATATTCCAAAAATTTCAGTTGGAAGCAAACACCCTGGGGTGATCATTTATGGAATAAATTCCTATCCCCTTCTATGTCCTTTTGCTGTTGGAGAATATTCCATAAAATGATCCCTACTGATTACATTCTAAAGCTGAAGGGATTAAGGGGTCCCTCTAAATGCTGGTTATGTAAGAAGGAAGAGGAAACTCTGAATCATTTATTCTTTAAATGTGACTTTGCTCAATAGGTATGGAAACAGTTCCTAAATCAGTTGATAATTGATCAGAAAGAGCTCACTTAGGATAGGCTGGTCAATTGCTGGTGGAACTGGAAGATAAGGAAGTATGCCGCTATCCCTTTCACCATTGCTTGGTTCATCTGGATAGAAAGAAACAAGGTTAAATTTGAAGAAGCAAATCCAAATGTGGGGAGTACTGCTAGAAATTGTGTTACTTACTTGCATAAGATGATTAATTGGAAAGGATTTCCTAACATTTCTAACTCCTGTACATCCATTAAGTCTGATCTTATTCAAGTCATTAGAGTCTACTGGAAAACCCTAAATCATCCTATTGTGAAGATTAACACTGATGGAAGCTTTACTAAAGATGGAGCTGGTGTGGGAGGTATCTACAGAAACCATTTGGGTAAGTGCTTGCTGTACTTTTATACCCCA
>NW_018250287.1:146038-176145 GCF_001263595.1 Phalaenopsis equestris | reverse complement strand
AAGATATAGGATCAATATAATTTCACATTTTTCTATATATATATATATATATATATATAATGTCCCTCCGAAGCGGGTGACTGGATTTCCATGCCGGTGACCGACAGCTTTCAAAGGACAAACCCCCCCTAAAATTGAGTCGAGAACTTCTTGTGACTCCACTGGGGAATAGTTTCTCTCTCAATTTAAATCAGAGAATATTTTCTTCATATATCGATAATGTGTCCATGTCCCTTATGGACCAGTCTTGGACAAAATTACCCTTCTTCCGTTGGTATGCTTTACCCATTTCTTTCTTAGGTAAGTACGGTCAACTCTTTCGGACTTTAGGACCATTTGTTCAACTACCTTTGAATAGAGAGGTTCAGGAATTTATTAGGACTTTTAATTTGGTGGAATAGTTCCACTCAGGCGATATGCATTGTGAAGTTGGTCCCGCACTAGTTCCTAAACTTTACTTTCCTTTTTGTTCCCTTTTGAGTTTAGTTTATTATTTTGCAAATTAAATCAAACTATGTCATTTTGCGCTTGCTCGTTGAAACTTATTTATATGATTAATTAAATTCTCCTATTTTTAAAGTTACTTTTACCAAATTACAAAATATTTTTCACAAACTAAAATTAAAATTAGGACTTGCCCAGTCTAATGATCAACCTTCGTTAACTTTTTGTGATCGCACAAAAATTACAAGGTATTGACCAAATAACTAACCCCAGAGCTTTATTTTTGAAGCTACTGCAATGTCCCTACACTCACTTTCTCATGCAACCTGCCGATGAGTCGCGATGCCCGCAATGTTGCCCCCACCATCAAGTTTGGAGCCAAATTTGATAAACTTGAAGTTGTGCTTGGAAGGGCTCTCTTTGTCATAATGAAAGTTACCGCTCCGGTAGGTAGGATCCGTTAGCTTTGTTCAGCCTGAACTGTCCTCAGGATTTCCGTTCTTACAAGAAGATAAAGACTGCTTTCACCACGACACTTCCTAAGCCTGTTGTTCCTGTTTTTGCTAAGGGAAAAGAGGCCATGATCGTTGAAGATACAATCGAAGGATTCACCGTCCCACCATCAATGTTTGAAATTGGATTGAGTTCGAGAATTGTGCCATTAACTTGGTCACAAAGAAGAAACCGTAGTCAAAAGGTCCGGAGAGTTGCTAAAGCCCAGATTTCTGAAGAAATGTCTGTTAATGAAATTCCTCGCGAGGAGGAACTAGGATTACTGGAGACTTATCCACTTCTGCGAGGGAGTAGGTTCCATCCCTTAATGGACCCCAATGGGTATGAAAGTATCCAGAAGATTGCTGCAACTTTATAGTGACCTCATGGACATGGTGGGGAGAGGGAGAAGCCCACTCATATTTCTTGAGTCAGTATAGTATTCCAGAGACTAACTACCAAAGAGGGTTGTTAAGTCAGTAAATTACTTAAACTTGTGGGATGTGCAGTATCCCCTCGCATGAAGAAATAAATTCTAAGAGATGTCAGATCTGCCAGACGATCTCAAAGATCAACTGAAACGTTGCATGCTCGCATTCCCGTCAGATTCTGCATGGGAACCAGAATTGATGCTACCATCATCACCATTGATTCTACTGTCGCTGCTCTAAGACCTGCAGGCCATCGATCGGTTAAGTCACGTCTAGATCCGAGAGTTCTACCAGTTACTAGTTATAATAATGTCTCTAAAGTTTTGAAGGAAAAGATGAAGAAGTTGCCCGGTACTATATTTGGTCCGCACCATGGGGATCATGCCTCTCTCTGACGTGCTGATGCCCTTACTAAGATACCCCATCTCAAGACATCACCATCGAAGAAAAAATTATGGGTACCTAAGGTTGTCGTACCAATACGATTCAGTAAGCCCATAGGCCAGAATCATGGAATGAAGGGACTGAAGTATCTGACATCATCCCAGCTATTGCTACCGAGTTGGATCAACAAGCGAAGAAAGTTCAGCATATTCTCGCAGACCTCAGGAGGATAAAAAACCAATAATTAAAGAAAAGGTTGAGAAGCTCAGGGAAGAGATCCATGAGTTAGCCCGAGAACACGGGGTTTCCATTGATGATGTTGATGAAGATTTTGACTTTAATGACTATCTTGATGAAGACTTCATGGATATTCATGTCATCAAAACTAGAGCCGCTGCATCTGTGCTTGACACCCAACCTCTCATTGAAGGGAACATCGTAGATGATCTGTGTAGGGTTGTTCTACTAAGGGATGAGAAAATCAACCAAATCAAGAGAAGGATGGAAGAGATGGCCACTTCCATGGTTTTCAAGGCTACAGTTCATGGACTATCTCAAGCACAACAGTTAGCTTCTCCAGAAGTCAATCAGACAGAGATTGTACATATCACCGATGAAAGGAGGGAAGTTGCCTCGGCTAACAGAAATGATCAACAGAAAAAGAATTCTCCATCGAGCCTTATACCAGAAAAGAATTTAAACAGATGGTCGAACAATTTCAGGAGATCTTTACCCAATCTATGGATGGTGCATTGATTTTAAAGGGTATACCCTACCCCGAGGAGTTCGATGCCATACACCACCCTAAGGGTTTTGTGTCACCAAAATTTAAGATATTTGACGGGACTGAAAATTTCAGACAGCACATAGCGTATTTTCAAGCCAGTTGTGGCAATACTCGAGGTAACAAAGCCTTGCTTTCCGTCTATTTGTCAGCAGCTGTCAGGATTAGTGTTTGATTGGTATGTCAAGTTGCCCAACGGATCAGTGAAGACATTCACCGAGTTAGAACAGTTGTTTGTAAAGAGATTTGTCCGAGCGCAACATCATGTTTCTATTGGAGATCTCATAGTAGAGAGGCAAAAGCCTATGAGACTCTAGTAGATTATATGTTGAGGTGGAGAAACCTTAGCGTGAAGTATGAACCTCAGCTACAGGAACATCATGCAACTGAGATCCTACTCAAAATCATCCATGGGCCAATAGCTTTCATGCTTAACGGACTCACCATCAAGTCCTTTGAGAAGCTACTCAGCAAAGCTAGTAATCTGCAATAGGAAGTTAAACACATGGATTCTCAGGAGAAATAAAAAAAGAATAGACTAGCCCAAATATTTGATATGAAGTCCAGGACAGTGGCAACGGTTGATAAGCTAAAGCAACCAATGAAGATATAGGCAGAACATTCTCGTCAAGGTTCCCAGCCGTCATCGCAGCATGCTCAGTGATCGCCTAAAAAAGGTTCAATTTTTCATTTCCCAGCCGTCATCGCAGCATGCTCAGTGATCGCCTTAAAAAGGTTCAATTTTTCATTTGCTTTTAATGCTTATATTTGGTGATTTTCAATGAAATTGCACTTTAAAGGAAGTAATTTTGTATATTTTTGGTTTCAGGTACAGTAAATAGAGTTTTGGAGAAAAAGAAGTAAAAACGGTGCAATTTGTAACAAAAATGAGCAAGAAAGAAAATTCTGTTTTGGCACATTTCAATATGTCTATCTATGTTTAATCTCTTTAACACTTCTCACATATTTTTGAATGAAATTACAATTTAAAAGAAAGTTATTTTTATGCTTATTTTGTAGGTCTATCTTTTAGGAATGCAACACAATTAAGAAGGGGCGAAATGAAGCTAAATGAAGCAAAATGGTGGAGCTACGGAGGGTGGGCACCGACAACGCCAAAGTGCAGAGAGCAACGTGCAAATGGAACCAACGGTGCCTAAAATGGCACCGACAGTGCCCGAGACAGTTTGGATGAGATGATGGGCTAATTTCTAGAAGATTCAATGTATTTGGACGCTTTTTGGAAAGTTTCCTGAGCCATCTCTTGGGAAATTTGTCTTTGCACTATAATATAGGGCTTTTATGTCAGAAAAAGTGGTGTGTGTGAATGGAAAAATGCGGAGAATGTTTCAAGATCTTAGAATAGGAGTAGAAATGTTGATTTCTACCTTTTTTTGGAGAGATTGGTGAGGGGATTTTGAGACAATCGGTAAGGGAATGTTGTAACAATGCAAGAATTAACGGGAGCCTTTGTGGGTGAGATTTTCATCTTTCTTTCAAGGGAAAATATCTAAGTATTGTGTTCTTCATTATCTTATGATTTTGTAAACACTTATCTAGTGGATTTTCTTTGATGAAATGAAGTTTTCCATTTTCTTTTCTTCGTTCTTTGTGATGTGTTTTTCTTACTCTTTCTTCTTATTAGAAAATAGTGGCATGAGAGAATTTTGCCATTGTTTTCCTTTTACTTTTCTTTTACAATGAGTAGGATTCATTTTTAGGATTTTGGGATGGATGCTAGAAGAAGTTTTAATTATAAATGTGATGGTTTCTACTTGCACTTCTTTTACATTATAATAAAGGCATGTTTTAGTGTTAAAATTTGTTGAAATTGCATTAAGACCCGAGAGGGCAGTGTAATTCTCAACAAAGTGGAACCACACTCAAATTCCATGGATGGTGAATTTCATGGGGGTTGGATGCAAATAAATAGGAAAATATAGTTTAATGGGTGTAGAATTGAAGATTTTAGGGTGACAGACTAAAATCCCCAATTTGGTCCTAGTGTTTGAAAACTAAAGCGAGCGTTAGCCTTCAGGCATAGGAAAGTGGGAGCTCTAGAGTGAGAGCCAGTATCCTCCCAGCCTAACCACAGATTTAGGGACTAAACCTAGGATTAGCCAATGTTCTTTATAGCACTCGGAAGAGGGTAAAGAATAGGATTTCTCATATTTGACACATACAATATTTAATGCATTTCATTCCTTTACATTATCCAATTCACTACATAAGAATAGTAGTTTTTTAACACCTCTAAATTCTCCAAACCAATTCATCCAAAAAGGGGTTATCTTTAGAATTAATATTTGCATTAAGAAATAATTATTATCATTACATTTAACATTTGCATTTAGGAGTAGTTGCTTAATAAAACACCTTTTTAATCAATATTCCAATCTAAGGTCCGATAGTAGTAGACTTGAACTTTCACTAAGGACCTCTTGCCTCGCTTCCCTGTGGGATTGATAAATGGGTCTCCATTAGAGCCATGTATTACTTAAGCGATATGTATACTTACGTTTATATCACTGTGACTTTATAGAATATATAAAATTAATAAAAAAAAGATAAAATAAAGTCTGCATCAAGTTTTTGGCACCATTGCTAGGGAAGCTTTGGTAAGAACTTTAGGAGAATTTTAGTTAAAGAAATTAGGCTTAGACTTGGAAAATTATAGTGTCATAAGAACTATTTTTGTGTGTAAAGTTTTTTTTTTGTATGAAAAAGTGTTGTGAAAAAACTAGTTGTGTTAGAAACAAGTTGTTTGTGAAAATATTTTGTTGTGTAGAATATATCTTTTGTTTTATTTGTTTAATTGTTAATGTATTGTGTGTTGTGTTGCGTATGTAAAATAAAGGATCCACAGGACTTATGCCTTATGATCTTGAGTTAGAAAAAAGAAAAAAAATTTAAAAATAGAACAGACTTGAAGAACTAGAAATGGAAATGGAAAACATTCAAAATAATAACTTGGAAAATCATCATAAATCTTTGAGGGATTATATAAATCCTATAACAGATGAAATTCACTCAAGTATACAAACCCCTGTCATATAAGCTAACTCATTTGAAATAAATTCAGATATTATCCAGCTGGCACAAAACAACTAGTTTGGAGGAACTTCTTTGGAGGATCCCTATTTACAATTGCCCAATTTTCTAGAACTTTGTGCTACATTTCGTTATAGTGGCATATCAGAGGATGCTGTTATACTAAGGTTTTTTTCTTTCTACTAAGGGATAAAGCTAAAATGTGGTTATACTCATTAGCACATAGCTCTATTAAAAATTAGGAAGAGTTAACTCAGAAATTCCTAGTTAAGTATTTTCCACCTTTAAGAAATACTAAACTTAGAAATGATAATATCTCATTTTGTCAGTATAAAGAGGAATCAATATACAAAGCCTGGGAAAGATTTAAGGAATTCCTAAGAAAGTGTCCACACCATTCTCTGCCCAATTGACTAATCATTCAAACTTTTTATAATGAGTTAAGAGGATCCCTTAGATCTAAATTTGACGCTGCCGCTGGTGGATCATTAATGTCAAAACCATTTGATGAAGCATATGTGTTAATTAAAGAAATGGCTACAAATGAATTTCAATGGCCCTCTACAATGGTAAATCCTAAAAATGTAGCCAGTCTTCATGATACAGATGCGATTAATTCTTGCATCTCAGGTTGCTACAATATCAAGGAAGTTGGACCAATTTGGAATGAACCAACCTTAATTTACTCCAGTAACTGAGGAAAGTTCATTAGGGCATAAGATTGATTTTAACTTATCATATAAAATTTGAAATACCATAAAAAACTCGTATTGTAACTTTTACAACCCAGGTTGGAAGAACCATCCTAATTTTATCTGGAATCACACTACTTGGAGTGGAAACAAATAATGAGAAAATAATCATGCAAATCCCAATGGAAGTTGGAATAAACACGGGAACACAAATTATAGACATTCATATTCACTAGACTCTAACAATGATCAACAATTTGAGGACAATAAGATGTCTATAGAAGATGTGATATTGCAAATGAAAAACCAGTTGCAAAGTCAAAATGCTGTGATTAGAAACATAGAGAATCAACTGGGACAATTTGCTAATTCACTTAGCAATATACCCTAAGGAACACTTCATATCAACACTAAGATCAACCCTTAAGAGAACAATAATGAATAGGTAGAAGCTATCCAATTAAGAAGTGGAAGAGAGATAGAGGATGTCGTTAGAAAAGAAAAAGAATTTGTGAGAGAAACAAAGGAAAGTAGAAGATCTGAAGAACATGTTTCTAAGGGTTTGAAAAAATTAATATCTCTAACTAAAATAAATTTAGAAAGAACACCATCTCCATTTCCTCAAAGGCTTAGACATCAAGAGTTGGATAAAAAATTTTCAAAGTTCATGGAAGTACTTAAGAAGTTAATGATAAATATTCCTTTCATTAAAGCTTTGGAACAGATGCCAAGTTATGCAAATTTTATGAAGGAGATATTAAATAATAAAATAAAATTTGGGGATTACGAGACAGTTGCACTAAATGAGAAGTGCAGCTCTATACTTTAGAAAAAGCTTCCCAAAAAATTTAAAGATTCTTATAGCTTTACAATTCCTTATGTAATTGGATAAAGATTATGTGGAAAAGCTTTATGTGATTTAGGATCGGTGTTGCCTCTATCTATATATAGAAGGTTAGGTTTAGTTGATATTTCTCCCAGTACTGTAACCCTTTACACTACTGTAACCCTTTCGTTAACTGATCGTTCTATCATTTATCCAAAAGGGGTTATAGTAGATGTGCTCGTTAAAGTGGATAAATTTATCTTTCCTATGGACTTTATTGTATTAGATATGGAGGAAGATAAAGAAAGTCCCATTATTTTGTGGAGACCTTTTCTTGTTATTGGACAAGCTATGATAGATGTGCAAAAAGGAGAGTTCACTATGAATATTAATGACCAGGAAGTCACTTTTGATGTGTTAAAGACTACAAAATATCCAGCTGAGAGAAAAGATGATGATTGTTTTTGGATGGATGAAATTGATTATCTAAGTAAAGACTATTTCCAAAAAAGTTTTGAAAGTAAGTTAACAGAAGACATCAAAACGGACTTTCATGATGAGTTTAAAATCTTGATTAAAGAAGACTGTATGTATGTTCAGGAGAGGTGTGAAATAATGGAAATTACCAAAAATAGTAAACTTTTAATTCAATCTGTTTAAAAATCTCATGAACTTAAAATGAATATACCCCATACAATTTTAAAGCCTACCTATTTAGAGAATTCATCTACACCATCAGTCTTTATATCTTCATATTCGACTCAATCAGAAGATGAATTTAAATTGAATGATGAAATTAGTAAAAGAACTCTTATGAAATAGTTATTTAAAGTCACTAAATGGCAAATTTCATGGTATACAGACAAAATGAATGAGATTCTGATGTTGGGGTAGATTATTAATGCAATTAACAGTTACCCCCCAGAGATTTTACCTAGTGACCTTAAGATAATCCTTATGTAGATGAATGATGAGTAAAATAAAGTTATCAAACGAATATTTAGAAGAGAATTTGAAGGTATGTTTCAATAGAACTTCAAGTTGAGAGATGATAATAAGTAGATTAAAAGACCAATGGAAGAATTTCCTAAGGAATTAGAAAAAATTATTTCCTCAACTAAGATAAATATAGAAAGACCACCTCCACCATTTACTCAGTACCAAGGGGAAGAATTAGAAGATAACTTGAAATAGAAGAGTAATCTAGTAGAATTTGATCCAAAATCTGAATTATCTAAAGAGAATTTGATCCAAAATTTTAGATAACTTGAATTATCTTATAGAGATCCATTTCTTATAAATTTTAAGAATGATATTAATATAAAAATTTAGAAAATTAATAGAAGAATCTTAGATCTAGAAGGAAATATGAGGAATAATGTTATGAATCAATTTGAAAAGGAAGTGCTAAAAGAAAACTTTAAATTTGAGGACTTTGTAGGAATCTCTAGATCTAGAAAAGATTGGGTGATTGATCAAGGATTACTTAATTGGAATTTTGATCCAGATGGAATCATTTGTCAGGCTAGCAAAGTTAAACCAAGCGCTTTATGGGAGGCAACTCATAGTTATCCGTGTGGTTTTATTTAGTATGCTTAAGAGTCATGATTTTTAGTGTTGTATTATGTTTTCTTTAGTGTGGATTAATCATTTTGATTGATGATTGGTGGATGTTTAGAGTGTGAGTGCTTTGATTTGATCTTTGTCATTTTCATGAGGGAGATGATTCCTTAACTTCTTATTATGGCTAAACTTAGTTAATCTCTTGTAGTAGTTGGATTTACGAGTCCACAATGACTCGGGTCTCACCCGGACTTGAGTTTTACAAGAGACATCTGGATTTGAATAGTGACAGTTCCATCTCAATTTTGCTACTTCCTTTCTTCTGACTTTATTTTCATTTGGTAGGAGTCGTGAACCTATTTGATGCATAATAAGTGGATGATCTTACACTATCCATATAACTGTTAGAGGTGCTCAATTAAAGGAGCCAATATATCAGGGATAATCTTATCTTTGGCATTATACTCTATAAAATCATTTAAAATGTACCATATTTATCTATGTAGTTATTCTCTTAGAAATTGGAAGTAAGTTAGTGAGATGCGATGAGATGAAGGAAGAATTAACCTCATTTATCTTGTTTGTTTGTGTTACAATTTTATAAAACTTGAAGAATATTTTTATATTCCAATGCTGATACATGTTGTGCTAGTTAGACTTTTGTTTAATTAATTTCATTCTGGCATGTTCAGTTTAGATTTACTTTCTACTACATGTTTTCTATCCTGATAAATAATTGTAGATGTTTTTGATAGAAATTTGTCGTAGAAAGAATTTCTAAACTATTTTTCTTCCTACTAATATTTTCTGCACTAAATGTTATACATGCTAAAAATCAAGTTAGGGGATAGGACGAAAAAAAAAAATTTTAAAGTTAGAATACTACCTTTTAGTTTAATATTATTGCAAGTATGTTTTAGGCTAGATTTTCTTTCTGATGCAGTCATTCTATCCTGAATTCATGTATATGAATTTGATAAGATGTTGCAGTAGTTAGTAAATTCAAGTTTTACTTTTTCTTCCTATTATATTTTACGGAATTAAGTGTAAAATATTTAAAAATTCAAGTTTTGGGGAAAGAAAATTTCATTTAAATAGAAGTAAACTAAATTTTATTTGTCCTCAATTAACTATATTTTTAAAATTAAGTTAACATGCCTTGGATATTGGAGTTTAACTTTAAATGACTATATTTATGTTTGTAAATATTATGGTAAATTTAGGTAAAAGTTTTGAATAATGAAGATTAATTCTAATGTTAAAGATATTCGGTATGAAAGGATAGGATTATGTTTTTCTATTTAAAGTAAAAGAAATTTTATTTTTGAAGTATTAGGAATTTTAGAGTTTCATGTGAGAAGAAAAGAATGAACCTTATGAAAAATCATAAAATAACATGCATTTATAAAGTGAAGAAAGGTAAGGAGTTTTGACTTTAAGAAGATGATAGTGAAGTTCAAAATTTTTAAAGGCTATCCAGATATAGAAATCCTCACTTGAGAAAAGAAAAGGAGAAAAAAAAAGGAAAAAAAAAAAAGAAAAAAAAGAGAAAAAGAAAAGAAAAATGAGTGAGGAGAAGCTTGAGGAGATGTTTAATCAAAAATTGGCTTCAGTTGAATCAACTTAAGGAAAAGGCTTTATTACATTTTCTAAACTTGTATTGAAGTATTAGTAGCATTTCTAGTAAAGTTTTCATGACGTTCTTTTTCATATGAATGTTCTAAGTTTTCTTAATATGACAAATTGCAATTCTTCTTGAAATGAATAGATATTCAGAAATCTTAAATTTGATTACTAAGTACTATTAGACTTAGAGCTTGAATCTAAATTATTAAAGGGTTTTCTTAAATTTTACTATTTTATTTACTAAACTAAAGTATAGAAGTTTATAATTTAATCTCTATCCTAAGTCATATTCTTATGTAGTAAAAGGGTTACTTGAGGACAAGTTGGGGGGATTTTGATATGCCTAAAAAAGGTTCTGCCTAAAAAAAGTTCAATTTTTATATGTTTTTAATGCCTATATTTGGTGATTTTTAATGATATTTTACTTTAAATGAAATTATTTTGTATATTTTTGGTTACAAGTACAAGAAATGGAGTTTTGGAGAAAAATAAGCAAAAACGGTGCAATTTGTAGCAAAAACGAGCAAGAAAGAAAATTTTGTCATGACACATTTCGATATGTCTTTTGATGCTTGACCTATTTTACACTTCTCACATATTTTTGAATAAAATTACACTTTAAAGGAAGGTTTTTTTCTTCTTTATTTGTAGTTCTATTTGTTAGGAATGTAATGCAACTAAAACGGGGCAAAACGGAGCTAAAACGGAGCCAAACGAACCAAAATGGTAGAACTGCGTAGTGTGGGTGCCAACAGCGCCAGAGTGCAGAAAGCGACATTAAAATGGCACCGACAATGCACAAAACATCACTGATAGCACCTGATATAGTTTGGATGTGATGCTGGGCAAATTTCTGGAAGATTCAATGTATTTGGACACTTTTTGGAAAGTTGCTTGAGAAATCTCTTGGGAAATTCGTCCCTACGCTATAATAGAGTACTTTTGTGTCAGAAAAAGTGGTGTGTGTGAGTGAAAAAATGTGGAAATGTTTATAGATCTTAGAATAGGGGTATAAATGTAGATTTCTACCTTTTTTGGAGAGATTGGTGAGGGGATTTTGAGAGAATCTGTAAGGGAATGTTCTAGCATTGCATGGATCAGCGGGAGACTTTGTGGGAGAGATTTTCATCTTTCTTTCATGGGGAAAAAGCTAAGTATTGTGTTCTTCATTATCTTTTCATTTTGTAAACACTTATCTAGTAGACTTGTTTTTGATGAAATGAAGTTTTTCGTTGTTTTTCTTCATGCTTTGTGATGTGTTTTCCTTACTCTCTCTTTTTTTTAGGAAGTAGTGGCATGAGAGAATTATGTCATTGTTTTCCTTTTACTTTTCTTTTGCAATGAGTAGGATTAATGTTTAGGATTTTGGGATGCATGCTAGAAGAAGTTTTAATTATAAATATAATAGTTTTTACTTGCACTTCATTTACATTACAATAAAGGCCTGTTGTACTGTTAAAATTCATTGTAATTACATTAAGACACAAGAGGGTGGTGTAATTCTCAACAAAGTGGAACCACATTCAAATTCCATGGATGGTTAAGTTCATGGGGGTTGGATGTAAATATATAGGGAAATATACTTTGATGGGCGTAGAATTGGATATTTTAGGGTGACAGACTAAAATCCCCAATTTGGTCTTAGTGTTTGGAAACTAAAGCGAGAGTTAGCCTTCAGGCGAATGGAGGTGGGAGCTCTAGAGTGAGAGCCAGTATCCTCCCAGCCCAACAACATATATAGGAAAAAAACCTAGGATTAGCCAATGTTCTTTATAATACTCGGAAGAGGGTAAAGAATAAAATTGCTCCTATTTGGCACATACAATATTTAATGCATCTCATTCCCTTGTCCAATTCACTACATAAGAATAGTTGTTTTTTAACATCTCTAAATTCTCCAAACCAATTCATCTAAAATGGGTTATCTTTAGAATTAACAATTGCATTAAAGAATAGTAATTATCATTACATTTAACATTTGCATTTAGAAGTAGTTGCTAGATAAAACACCAGTTTAATTGATATTTCAATCTAAGTCCTGATATTAGTAGACTAGAACTTTGACTAAAGACCTCTTACCTCACTTCCTTGTGGGATAAATAAACGGGATTTCATTAGAGCTATGTATTACTTGACGGATACATATACTTACATTTATATCATTGTGGGTATATAAATTATATAAAATTAATAAAAAAAAAGTTTTCATCAAGTTTTTGATGCCATTGTCGGAGATTAAAATCTTGATGTAGTGATGTCAACTTCATGAAGCATAACATATAAAAAAGTTGCATCAAGTTTTTGGCGTAGTTGTTGGGGATTAGAATCTTCAAGTGGTGGTGTCAGCTTCATGAAGCATAGCATATAAAAAATTTGCATCACTCAACAAGGAATACAACAATATGGCCAGTCTAGTCAGCAGTCACATGAAGGAGGATCATATCGAAAGAAAATAAGAAGAGTCTGACATTGTGAAATGAAAGAAAACATTATATTCCTTCAAAGATGAAGCTGTAGCAAAAATATTTAGATGTCTGATGAAGAAGTCTGAGTTCAGATTGCCAGATCCAATGAAACCTGGGAAGGTGGACAAGAAAGATCAGCCCAATTATTGCCTGTACTACAGGATGCTTGGACATACTATAGAGGAATGTTTTATTTTTAAGGATTAGCTCAAGAAAAATTGTAAGGAAGGGATTATAACATTCCCAAAAGAATATTTAAAAGAACCTGAAAAAGGTACAGTAAATAGGATTTCGATTGAGCCAATCACTCTCATAGAGTTGTATTCATAAAAGGATGGATGGAGTACAGTTTGGAGGAAATCATCCAAGAAAATAATGTATCAGATCCAAACTGCATCAGCTCAGACAATCGTTCAGAGTCTACAGCCTGCTCAGCCAGAGATGGAAATTTTCCCAGAGAAACTATCACAACCAGAAGAGAAAGAGAAAAATGCCACCATAAAGACCAATAGCGTAAGGGGTAGGATAGGGGCCGCCTCTATTAGATTGGTTATTTCGGAGAAGAAAATCCTCGAACCCCTGACCATGTATGGTTATCTTTTTGCCCCACCAGGGTATTATGAATATAATGATTATAATTTCAGCTACATTTTAATTGTTTCTAGTGATAACATAACTAACTTTGCTCAATCTATCTCCGATCTTTATTCCCAAACCTATCCCCAAATCGTACTTGAGTTCGATGAGCCTGCTAACCAGGATGAAGAATATATTGATGATACTGGTTACGATAGCACCGAGAGTTAGGAGCCAATCCTTGAGCATCATGGCACACCACTCACCATTAATTTGGATCTCTCTAATGAAAAAGAAGCAACAAAAAATTTAACTACAAAATTGCAAGAAGAAGAAGAAATCACAAAGATAAACCTAAGGAGTAGGAAAGTGTTACCCCCAAGGTCAGCTCCAGTAGTTAAAGGAAAACAAATAGTAACTCAATAAGAGCTACCTCCACCTCTTCCAGTGGAAGAACCACATAACCAAGTAAAGATCAGAGGATTATAAAAAATGGATTATAACATGCTAGCTCATCTTAAGAGGTTGCTAGCCAAACTAAGCATTTACGATGCTCTAATCCTATCAAAGGAGATGGAAGAATCTCTAGTTACAGCCTTGCTAGACCCAGGGATTTTTTAGCTCAGTTGGCCAGCATATTCTTCGATGAAGTTTGTTCGTTAAAGAATAGCCTGGGATAAGTTTCACAGATGAAGACTTGTTGGTCGGTACTACTGACTGCTCTACATCTCTCTAAATATCGACAGATTTATATTATCTAGAGTTTTGGTAGATCCTTGAGCATCACTCAACCTAATGATTCTAGGAACATTGGCATATTTGGATATTGAAGCTCGAGAGCTTACAACCCATAAAAATATGTGAAGAGTATTTAATCAGAAGGGAGAAAGAGCCCTTGGATCGATAACACTGCTTATGAAAGTTAGAGAATTAGTAATAACTGCTAAATTCCATATCATCAACGTTGAGATCTCTTTCAATGCTCTACTTGGTAGACCATGGATTCATGAGCATGACATGGTTCCATCTTCCCTACATCAGTGCATCAAATATTACAAAGAAGGATAAGAACATTGCATCAAGGGAGATCTATAACCATTTTCTGTTCATGAAGTTGGCATTCATGAAGACGCTGCCTACTACGCGCTTCCAAAGAAAACTGTCTTCTCTCGTGAGGTGGTGACAAATAAAAGTGAAGATACAGAAGGATCACAAGAGCAAGGCCATTCAGCCCTTCTTTAGCGATCTTCCACCACTCTTCTGTAACGAGTTGGTGGGGGTTCTTTTAGTTCACACACCTAAGGTCGAGGCCGGGGACATGGACGAGGAAAATCCAATACAAATATTGGATGGACTAAGCCGACCATCAACATTGATTATGAAGAAAGCTCTGAGGAGGAAATGATGATGATAAAACAGAAGAAACCACAGTATGAAATCTCCTTAAAAGATGTGGAGAAAAATGAATATAAGACAATGTATGATTGGATCAACCACTATGTGAATGCAATGACCCTTACTCTGATTCTCCCTCAAAAGGTTGAGAGTTTAGAGGTCAAGGAAGTTCGTAGCTCTTGTTCAAAGCTGGTCAAATTTTACCGTGCTTCTATTTCTATTAATCTTGAAAATCATGTAAATTTGGATGAGATCCTAATGAATTAATAAGATTACCTTTTAGTTACTTTTCTCCTTGTGTACAAAAGTTAATTCAATGGGGATATTTGCAAAAGCAAATGCCAAAAGATAAGCTAAAACTTTTTAAAAAATTGTGAAATGTTAAAATTCAAACTCCTAACTTGAAAGAAGGTCTCAGATTTGGTACTATAAGACTAGTCGATGACTCAAAATTTTACATGGTTGTTACTAGTGGATTAGAAGAGGATTGCTTTGATGTAGAGCATGACTCTCAAGATTAGTTAATAGATGATTCCCCACCAAAGATTGAGGAAGAAAATAAATCAATTATTGATGAATTAAAGGAAATCAACATTGGGGCTGAGGAGTAGCCCCAACCCACCTTTATAAGTTCTCTACTCAATGAGGAAGAATCCACAAAACTGATAAAATTATTTTTAGAATATAATGATTGTTTTGTTTGAAGCTATGATGAAATGTCAGGGCTATCAACGGAAGTTATAGTTCATAAGCTCGGGGTGGACAAAGGTACAAGCCCAATAAAGCAAGCTCCCAGAAGAATGCACCATGAGATAGAGCAGCAAGTCATCATCGAGGTGATGAAATTAATATAAGCTAAATTTGTGTGAGAAGAGCAATACCCCACGTAGTTAGCTAACATTGTGCCAGTTAAGAAGAAAAATGGATAGATCCATGTTTGTGTTGACTTCAGGGATTTGAACAAAGCCTGTCCAAAAGATGAGTTTTCATTGTCGATACTAGAAATGATGATGGACATCACTTCAACACAAGAGATTTACTTTTTCATGAATGGATTGTCAGGATTTAACCAAATCAAGATGGCTCCAGAGGATGCAACACTTACAGCCTTCAGAACGCCTATTGGGATCTTTTGCTACACAGTGATGCCATTCGGGTTGAAGAAAGCTGGAGCAACATATCAACGGCTATGACAAAGATCTTTCACACACAGTGATGCCATTTGGGTTGAAGAAAGCTGGAGCAACATATCAACGACTATGACAAAGATCTTTCACAACCTCATTCACAACTAAGTGGAGTGCTACGTGGATGATTTTTTATCAAGAGAAAATAGAAGATATACCGTTTGTATGATTTGAGGATCGTGTTCAAATGATTATGATAATATAATCTCAAGATGAATCCCTTAAAATGTGCCTTCGGCTTCACCTTTGAGAAATTTCTAGGATTTGTTGTCTGTCATCGAGGAATCAAGATCGGCCCGGACAAGATTAAAGCTATCTTGGAAATGCCTCCTCCCAAAACCTTGAAACAACTATGCTCTGTCTAAGAAAAGTTGACAATTCTGTGATGCTTTATTTCTAATCTCTCAGGTAGGTGTCATCCCTTCTTGGTATTATTTAAAAAGGACGTCAAATTCATTTGGGAAGAGAAATGCCAGTGGGCCTTTGAGGATGTTAAGCAATACTTAATGACACCTCCTATTTTGGGAGCCCCTATCCCACGAAAACCTTTGATACTTTATACTGCTGCCTTAGATGGCTCTCTCGGAGCCCTATTAGCTCAGGTTAATGACAAGGGTAAGGAAACTGAAGTCAACTACTTAATTCGATGTCTAATACTGACAGAGGTAAAGTACCCACCTATTGAGAAGCATTGTCTAAGTTTAATTTTTACTGCCCAAAAGCTTAGGCATTATATGTTTTCTCATAAAATTACCCTATTTTAAAAGTTAATCAATTGCAATATTTGATAAGTCGATCAACACTTTTCAGATGTTTAGCAAGGTGGTCAATGATTTTATTACAATTTGATATAACTTTTGTTCCCCTCCACGCTATCAAGCGACAAATTCTAGCAAATTTTCTTGTAGCGCGCCCACTTCAAACTGGGTCCCCACTCAACGAAGAATTGCTAGATGACCAGATACTACAAATAGAACCGTCCAGTGTCAGACATTGTGAAATGTACTTCAATGGATCTTCATCTGCCAGAATAGACAAAGGATCAAGAACAGTTATACCAGTTAAAGCACAAATTGGTTTGAATTTCATCACACTAGATAAGGGCTTGTTGAGATTCTCCTACCACCTGACAGAGCCATGCACAAATAATGAAGCAGAATATGAAGCGTTGATCACTAGGTTGGAATTTGCAAGCTCAATGAATATAACAGATATTGTCATTTATAGAAACTCGCAACTGGTCATCCAATAAGTTGCCTGACAATAAAAGATTTTGAAGCAAAGACTAACAGAGTACCACTTTTGCACAATGAAGCTGCTTGAACAGATTTCCAATGTGACTCTCTACCGGATTCCTCGAGGAGATAATGCCCATGTTGATGCTCTAGCAAAACTTGCAAAGAAACTATTGTGTCCGCCAAGGGATTCCATCGACATTGCAGTACAAGTACGATGAGTATTGTCTCAGACTAACCTCAAAAATTTACACAAGCTCAAAAAAGATGAAGGAATGATGATTGCAATTGCTGACATCAACAAAGATTGGCAAAAGCCATTAATATAATATTTGCAAATTTGAAAGCTGCCAGAAGACAAGTCTGAGGCATATCACATCACAAGAAGGGTTATGTCATATGCTCTAGTGGGTCAGAAGATCATTCGATCAGATGTGGCTATGATGTCTGAGAAGAGCAGAAGCATAGAATATTTTCAAAGAAGCACAAGCTAGATTTTGTGGAGCTCACCAGTGAGGACCAAAAATGAAAATGAAGATTAAAAGACTCGGATATTATTGGCCAAAAATGATGTTCGATTGCATGGATACAACTAGAAGGTGTCACCTTTGCCAAGTGCATGGGGTGTTCTTACACCAACCTCCAAATTTGCTACACTCAATTGTTGCCTCATGGTCATTTGAATGTTGTAGAACAGACATAATAGGTCTAATAGACCCTCCATCCTCTAAGTGACGTAGATTCATTCTTGCTGCTATAGATTACTTCTCAAAGTGGGCAGAGGTAGTGCCGTTACGAGAGGTTACAACATAGAACGTCCTTCAATTTTTCAAGATTCAAACCATTTACTATTTTGGTATACCACCCAAAGTGATTTTTGATAATGGGATAGCCTTTAGAAGCATAAAGATCAACAACTTCATCAACAGACATGAGAGAGATTGGAGGTACTCTACAATCTACTATCCCAGGGCAAACGGACTGGTCGAGGCCATCCACAAAACACTGGTACAAATTTTAAAGAAAAACATTAGATAAAAACAAAAGAGATTGGCATAAGAAACTGTTAAAATATTTGTGGGCCTACCGGACAACGTTCAGAACTCCTACTCAATGTACACTCTACGCACTTGTGTACGAGTCTGAGGTCGTACTACCGCTAAAGGTTCAAACACCATCTCTTACAGTTTCCATGGCCAACCAAATTAAAACCAAAGAAAGTGCAAAACTCATACTTGAAGAATTAGAATGCCTTGAGGGAAACGACAAGAAGAAAAATAACATTTGGAACTTTACCAAGCAAGGATGGTACAAGCTGATGACAAATTGGTCTGCCTGAGGACGTTCAAAGTGGGTGACATTGTTCTTGTTCTCAAAAGACTTATTTTTGCACGTCGCAAGATTGGTGGAAAATTTGAACCAACTTGGGAGGGACCATTCGTCATAGAAAATTTTTATTTGAGAGAAGCCTACCAGCTGGTGGATTTCTGAAGCGAAAGACCTATGTTGTCGATTAATGGACAATATTTGAAGACATACTATACAACTTGACTTTGCTTGAAATGAGATTTTAAGTTTTTGATTGTTCTGGGGTTATTTATTTAGCCAAGCGTCTATGACTGGGTCCAAAATTTTGTAATAAATCAACCTCAATAAAATGAAAACTTTTGAAGTTGCTTACTTTAATGTTCTCCTTTATGCTTTTAAGTTTTTTATTCTACTAAATTAAATATATATATATATATATATATATATATAAATAATCTTCGCATCCATGTGAACAAAACTTCTATCTAATAAATGTTTTGTTTTGTTCTTATTTCTGCTAAATTTCAATGCATTAATGTTTTTCCTGTCATCTGCAAAATGAATTTCAGGTAAGATGCTGATTTTTGCTTTTAAAGATGATTGGAATATCACACTTAATGAGGAAAGGGCATCTCAGGGTAGCATTATAGACTTTGACTTGGACTTTGGTCACATCGACGTGGACTACAAGGGTCCCCTAATGGATGTGGTCAATCATCGAGAGAAAGAAGAGCTACCGTCATTATTGAAGATCGGCACTAAAGAGTATTCCTCACTGAAGAGAAAGAAAATGATAGCGCAACAAAGTCAAATGGAAGGGACTAGTTGTCTATTGTCCATGATAACTACACCAACATGACATCTAGTCAGTGCTGATGTTGAGAGACTGCCAGATGCACCATTAAAAATAAGTCAACATAGAAATGCCAATCACCAAAAAACACAGAGCTTTCCTACGTGAAGAAAAAATATGTCTGAAAGAGGTAGAAAACTTACTTACCTCAATTCTTGAGGGGAAAATCTATGATCCTTGCATGAGAGATACTTCCTCCAGTTTGCCTACCACCGAGGACGAGTCTGAGTTTGCTACAGAGCAGACGTTACCGGCAATTTCAGATGAGCTTTGTGAGGTTGCTCGACATGCAACGCTGAGATCCCTAGATAGAAACTAGACACAGGAGCATTAGTGGAATGCCCAGACTGTAATGTCCTTCACTTAGATCATTACAACATTCTAGAGGAGTACACATCCACTGACATTGGATTTCAGACTACCAGCCACTCAGTTGGAGAATCCTACATCCCATTGGATACATAGACTGCGAAAACATGGATTCCTGCGAATATTAAAATGAGGGAGCAGCCCCAACATTGACAGAGGGTTACCATGGCAGAATTGGATACGAGGAGCAAGGTAAAGAATATAGAATTTGAATTCTATGAAGAAATTCAAGGAAAATTTGTCAATACACTGAAAGGTCTAGAGATGTACACCAGTTTCTTTTCTGAAATTGAAGAAAGAAACATTCTTGACTGCATATTTGACCTGAGAGATATAGATCAAGCTGGTCTCCTGATGGAAAGAACTTATTCAGAACCACAAAAGTGAATGCGTGGAGAAGGCAGGATAACCATCCAATGTGGTTGTTGCTACAATTTCACCAGGAATAAGCAAGGAAACCCCCCGGGGATCTTAAGACATGATGAGGTGGTTTCATTGCCTCCTAAAATAAAGTGGATGATAAAAGGATGGTCAGATGGAGTGTGTTGCCAGCGGACTACATTCCGAACAGTTGTATCATCAACATTTATGAAGAGGGAGACTGTATTCCCCCACATATGGATCACCATGATTTGGTCAAACATTTCTGCACGGTCTCGTTCATGATTAAAAGTGACATTTTGTTCGGGAATAAAATCGACGTTTTCATACCAGGTGAGTTCAGAAGATTAGTTATGATTCTGATGCTGGTGGGTTTGGTACTAATTTTGAAGTGAAACAGAACCGATCTAACAAAGCACTGCTCCCTAGAGTGCCATGATGCTGAGTTTCCATTACATTGAGAAGTATGGACAATAGTAAGAGGTCATATGGATTCTGACCAGATTCAGAGTTGGAGGAGCTACAACCATACCAGCTATGAGATGGTTGTACCTCTAAGTACATGTAAAGATAAATTATTGCCCAGAAGCGCGGCTTAGTAGGTTAGCTTGATCAGGAGCTTGTCCCACAGAGGATAGATAGGCAATTTTTTGTAACCTTTTATACTGCATCAGAGCATCATATATGATATGTACTCCGCATGTGATGTTTCAGATGTATTCAACATGATTGTCTCTTTTGATGCATTCAGCATGTATTCAGTCCGTAGCATGTATTCAGTCCGAAACACCTGTTTGAAGCAGATTAATGAAATTTCTTGCAGATTTCAACATATTTTTCAAATTGCCCTTTTGTAAGATGGATAACAAGCTGCAGAACCATATGTTGGTTATAAACTATGATGAACAAAGAAAAAAATAATAAAAAATGTGATGATAACAAAAATGATAACCAAAATTAAATAAAATATCCTTTTGAAAAAATCAACCAACAAAAATTAAATTTTGAAAACATATTTTGATAATTAATTTGATAAAGACAATAAGAAAAGAAAATGAATTTGCTTGAGTTTGCTTCTCTTGAGTTTGAGGTTTCTTACTATTCGCTTGTGTAGCAGGACTATCCTTGTCTAGACCAACTCCTCCACATTCCCACAGAGTCTTTTACTCCTCACAGATCTCATTAATATTTATGTTCCACTTCCCATCTTTAATTTTTTGGTAGACTTATACGTCCTATTCCCATCTTTACACTTTCAGAGTAGGCTTGGATGTCTTATTCCCACATTCCCACCCTTACACTTTCAGAGTAGGCTTAGACGTCCTATTCCAATCTACACTTTCGGAGTAGGCTTGGACGTCCTCATCCCATCTTTACACTTTCAGAGTAGGCTTGGATGCCCTATTCCCATCTTTACACTTTTGGGGTAATCTTAAACATCTTATTCTCATCTAGACTTTCATAGTAGGCTTGGATGCCCTATTCCCATCTTTACACTTTTGGGGTAGGCTTAGACATCCTATTCCCATCTTTACTCTTTTAGAGTAGGTTTGGATGTCCTATTTCTATCTTTACACTTTTGAGGTAGGCTTGGACGCCCTATTCTCATCTTTATAATTTTTGAGAAGGCTTAAACACCCTATTCCCAACTTTACACTTTTAGAGTAGGCTTGAAAGTCCTATTCCCATCATTACACTTTTGGAGCAGGCTTGGATGCCCTATTCCCATCGTTACACTTTCAGAGGAGGCTTTGATGCCCTATTCTCATCTTTACACTTTCGGAGTAGGCTTGGACACCCTATTCCCATCTTTACACTTTCAGAGTATGCTTAGATGCTCTACTCCCATCTTTACACTTTTGGAGTAGGCTTGGATGCCCTATTCCCATTTTTACACTTTCAGAGTAGGCTTCGACATCCTTTTCCCATCATTACACTTTTGGAGTAGGCCTGGATGCCCTATTCCCATCTTCACACATTTAAAGTAGGCTTTGAAGGGTTATTCCCATCTCCACCTTTGCTGTACGCTCAGAAGTCCTATTCCCATCTCCACCTTTAAGGTAGGCTCAGATGTCTTATTCCCATCCTCACATTCGGGGTAGGCTTAGACGTCCTATTGTCATCCTCACTTTTGAAGTAGGCTTGGATTCCCTATTCCCATCTACACTTTTGGAGTAGGCTTAGACGTCCTATTCCCATCTTTACACTTTCGGAGTAGGCTTTGATGCCTTATTCCCATCTTTAAACTTTTAGAGTAGACTTGGACGTCCTATTCCCATCTTTAAACTTTTGGAGTAGGCTTGGACATCGTATTCCTATCCTTACTTTTGGAGTAGGCTTGGATGGCCTATTCATATCTTTACACTCTTGGAGTAGGCTTGGATGTCATATTCCTATCTTTACACTTTCAGAGAACACTTGGACATCTTATTCCCATCTTTACACTTTAGAAGTAGGCTTGGATGCCCTATTCCCATCTTTACACTTTTGGAGTAGACTTTGACGTACTATTCTCATCTCCACCTTAGGGGTAGGCTCAGACGTCTTATTCCCATCTCTACCTTCGAGGTAGGCTCAAGGGTCCTATTACCATCTTCACATTCAAGGTAGGCTTCGATGTCATATTCTCATCCTCACTTTTGAAGTAGGCTTAGACGTCGTATTCCTATCTACACTTTTGGAGTAGGCTTGGACATCCTATTCCAATCTTTACACTTTCAGAGTAGACTTAGAAGTTATATTTCCATCTTTACACTTTCAGTGTAGGCTTCGATGCCCTATTCCCATCTTTACACTTTCAAAGTAGGCTTGGAAATCCTATTCCCATATTTACACTTTCGGAGTATGCTTGGACGTCCTATTCCCATCCTTACTTTTGGAGTAGGCTTGGATGCCCTTTTTCTATCTTTACACTTTGAAAGCAGGCTTGGATGTCCTATTCCCATCTTTACACTTTCGAAGTAGGCTTTATGTCTATTCCCATCATTAAACTTTCAGAGTAGACTTAGAAGCCTTATTCCCATCTTTACATTCAAGGTAGGCTTAGACGTCCTATTCTCATCATCACATTTGGGGTAAGCTTAGATGTTCTATTCCCAACCTCACTTTCAGGGTAGGCTTTTACGCCCTATTCCCTTCTCCGTGCTTATGTTTTCCATTCAATTTGGTTTCCTTGCACATAACTTCACCTTCTTAAAATCTTAAGTTGGAATCCAAACTTTCAATTGACCTTACACAAGCTTCAATTTCACTCAATTTCAACCCAAATTCAAAATTCCTAAATTTTCCTCAATTTAGCCATGTGCACAAATTCCACCAAATTAAATGCCCTAACCCCAAAATTGACACCAAATTAATGTTGAGAACTCTTCATGGCATTCCTCTAGACTATTTTGAACTCTCAATTTAGACTTAACCCAACTCTTGCCCATCTTAAACTCAAGTTTAACTCAAAATTCCTAAATTGATCAAGTGCCCAAAATCCCTCAAATTGAGCCTCCAAATCAACTTAAAATCACTCCAAATCTTTTATAAACCCCTCATGACAATCATCCACACAAAATTGATCAATCAATTGGGCTCAATTTCATAGCTAGCCTAATTTAAACCCAACTTCAAGTCAATTTAACCCAAATTGAACCCATGCAACAAAATTGACTAAGCCATGACAAAGTGACCAAAGTAATGACACCACATCCACTAAATGGATCCTAGTGACCAGGCTAGAACCACCTAGCCCACCCTATGGAAGCCATGAACCAATGGTCCCTTGATTTAGGGAATTTTCTCCTTTTATGGGCCTAAACAGAGAAATCCTTGCCATCGTACCAAACCATTATGGGTTAATCATAATTAAACCTTCCCCTAGCTCACCTGGCTGCGTGACCACCTCCCCTGACACTAGTCGCTGGAAAACCCCAAAATTGCCCCAAAATTGAGAGCCACCTGGCTTAAATTCAAACCCAATTACACCCATCCAAGCTGGCCAGGTCCAGTTGGCTTTGGTACATTTCAGCCCTCCACATAAGCAATTAATTGAACCCAAATTGAAGCCCTAAGCTCCACCCCAAACTCCTCTATTTAAACAGCCCCCTTCACGGTCAAGGGAGAGATGATCAAAATCCATTGGGAAACTCTGCTAAAATCCCACTAGAGACTCTCCAAGAACTCCTCCACTTATGCCCACCACTTTCCCCCTCTAGTTCCCACTATGAGAGCCCACTTTTGAGCGCAAAATTTCAGCTCAAACCATGACAGATTTCTCCATGCCTCCACATTCCACGAAACTCCAATTAACTGTGCACACACCATTCCCATAGTGAGAGGAGTTGATTCCCCACAAAAGCCCCATCCTAAACAACATCTAACATAGCTCTAGTCCAACACCTGAAATCAAGTTTGATCAAAATCATATCTAGACAATTCATCAGGGCCTAAGACTTCATTTAAAGGTTTGTTGGGTCCATTTAGAGCTACCATAACCATATAAATGAGGCCTCCCCTCTCAGATAAAGGTATTGAACCTCAACCCTATTATATCCCCTCTCAGATAAAGGTATTGAACCTCAACCTTATTATAAGCCTATTTTGATTCTCCATACATATTTACTATATTTCATATTGTATAAGCTCTATAGATATTTTCATCTTGAGTAGATATAGGTTTAGGAACAAACCCCATGTGATTTGGTTGAGTCTAGCTTGAGATCCTAAGGTTTTAGTGTCAATGGCTCACGGGTTGGCTCACTTGGGGATGATGAAAGAGAGTCATCTGATCACACGTTTATTCAATGGACGAAGGACATCAACCTGATGAGCTCTTGGAATGAAAAGGTGGACCACGTGGCAGTTGAGGCGGCTGGTGGCTTCAAATGGTGGAGCACCGCATGTAAAGTTTGGAGCGGTCGAGGATGCTGTGGCGTTGACTTGTTTAAGTAGAAGAGTATGGGTTTTATGAATATATTTAAATGCCTGATAGGAAAATTTGGATTTATTTTATTTATTTAAATACCATAACTTTAAAAATCCATATCTTTATCTATAAATATCATAAAAATAAAATAAAATTACCCTCTTGCTCAGTGAACAAAGGAGAATAATTTGAACTAAAAATAAAAATGTTGACTCTAAAATGTTGACTCTATAATTTTTAATGAATTAAATACTCTATGGAGTGTTTTAATTCATTATGATCAAATATTGCTCACCATTGCTTAAACCTTTTAGGGTTCATTCCTTATGACACAGAGGATGTTCTTAAATTTTTCTAAGGTAAGAGGGCATCTCTATGCTTCTAACCTTAATTTTTAAGCTAGGATGGTTTTTTTGAATTATTATAATTATATAATTTAAAATACAACTTGGACATTATGAGAATAATTTTAGGTTTATATGGTCAGAGAAGCTTAGGAAAAATGTTATGGTGATTGGATTTATTATGTACATTTCTATAGTTAATTAAATGCATATATCTTGCTTTAATTTTTGTAAATTAAATACTAATAAAAAATTGAAAAAATCAATTCTACAATGTGTATAAAAATCATGTTTACCTACTGTAAAATTTTAAAAATTATTTGACTAAGTTTGAGCACTAAAGTTGATTTTCTAAGAAACCTTGTATTTTTGTTTAAATATAATTATATTAAATCAAATACACTTGGGAAAATTATGAAAAGGGTTTTTATGAGTTCCTTGTGATCAAGGGCACTTAGGAAAAATAAAATTTATTTTTTATAAAATACTTGATTTTTTAGCTTTATTTTGAATTTAAAATAATTAAAAAAAATTAAAAATCCTGAAAATACCAAAATACTTTAAAATGTGCCTAATTGTTTCTCGATCACTTAAAAATCATTAGCATATTTTTCCTAATTTTTATAAGTTAAAAAATAAATTTTTAAGTGCTTAAAAATGAATTTTTCTTAATTTTCCCATTAAAATAATAATAAATAAACGAAAAAATCTTAAAAACACAAATATTGTTTCTTTGAGTTGTCTAAACTCAGAGAGCTTTAATAAAAATATAAAGATAATTTTGTTAATTAAAACATTATTTTACATTTAATTAAATCATTAATTTTTATTCATAATCAAAAAATAATGATAGAGATTTAACTCAAAAAAAATCATGGAATTTTGTCTAAGTGTTTCTCTGACCTAAGTGGACCTCTAATTATTTTCTCATGAATAAAAACTTTGTTTTGGATAGTTAAGTAAATCAATTTTAAAAATACTACTTTCTAAATTTAAATAATTATTTAAATTAAATTAAAATTTGAAAATCAACATTTTCTCCTCTCATGTTTTAATTGATCCATGGATATGACACTCCAAAAAATTCTCAAAGCCGTTTGAATTTTGATTAATGAGTTATAAGGTGAAGAGCCCCAAAGCAGCCAAAAGGGTAACTTTAGATTTTGGTGCCTTAATCAAAATTTATGATTAATAAAGGGAAAATGGGTGATTTTGATCCTAATGAACATGTTTTGGTGATTGAAATACAATGGGATTAAAAGGTAGGAATTCACTTGCCACCTTTTCTATATTAAGAACAAAATTATAATTTCTTTAATTATCATGACTTGGAAGTCAATCAAAATTAACAGATTCTCAAGTTATGGGTTTGAGATAGGAAGATAATATTTCATTAATTTTAAGCCCATAATTGATGACAATGTGATCTTTCAATAAGAATGCATGTCATTTAAATCAAAATTTTGCTAGTTGTCATTTCACCTGTTGTGATTGTTCAAGGCTTGGTAGTGACCTATTGTGATTGTTCAAGGATGATTGATGATTAACATTTTTTTTTCTACACTACAAGCCCAATTTTAATTGTGGGTACCAAAACCTTTAATGACTCAGATCCACCTTAGGGGTACCCACCCACATAACTCTTAATTGAAATATCAAATAATTAATTGAGTGTCCTAGCCTCGAAATTTAGGATAAATAAAACATCAAGTTTCCTTGAACAATGAGATAACCTTAGCTTAAATTTTAATGATTAATAAAACGATATGATAAGTTCAAAATGACCTCGAAATATTTTAAGAAATCTTCAAAGTGATTCAGGGTCATGCTTCGAACACTTTGAAATATCTTGAATATTTTGAATGGCAAATTGAACTTGTTATATTTTGTTTTAAAATCATCAACTAAGATCTTCTGAGACTCAATAAAGTCATAACTTGGAGTTTGGTCCCTATACCTTCATATACTCCTACAATTTGAATTCCTTACAAAATTATATACATACTGTCAAAGCAAACCTTTCAAGTGGAGGAGCGGGAAGATTCGACAGGTACGCTTTTAAGCTATTGCATTTACCTTTTCGTACCTTTTGTTTCTTTCTTGCATGCTTAAGGTTTGCATGTCAAAAAAAATAAAAAAAATAAAACTAAAAATTAAACAAAATAAAATTCACCACCAAAACAGTCAAAATATAAGACAGCTCAAAATTTAATGATAAACAAAACAAAACAAAAATTGCAACCAAATTAAAACATCTCTATCGGATAATCGAGAATCTCTTGAAGGAGGTAACTTATGATTCCTAACAAGATTTCCCATAGTTTAAATGAAGTTATCAAACTCACTAAGTTAAGTATAGTAAATTCATTTGGACTAAGTGAATTTGAAGAAAAATAGTGGTGCCAGAACGAGGGAACCGTAGGATTCTAACCGGTGTCTCTCTAATCAACTTTTACATTCCCCATAATATTTAAAGAAACATAACCTTAGGAAAAACTTGATTTGAAATCATGACTTGAACATTTGAAAACTTAAACTTGCCACGACAAGGAGCTTGGCGCTAGCATTATGGGCAGTACGACCATCTTCAACAGCAAAACATGTCTACACCAGCTAAACTATTCTATAGAATTAAAAAACAAGCAATAGGACTTTGATGTTGTCCACCTAATGCGACATAAATTCTCAATTTTCCTTTAGGCTTTTGTATGGCTCTGCTATACAATATAAGCCCTAACTTGTTTGCGGATTCTGAGATTGTCGTTCGTCAAGACCTACATCCTCACATCTTCTAGACTATTTATGTGATCGTTTCACATGAATGTAAGCCTGAATTAATAAAACTGGTAGGATTAAATATTCAAATATTTTTCGTCTAAATTGAAACCAAACTAAAGGATAGCTTAGGAAGTCATTGTGATTCTTCTCCAAATCTGTGACATCCCCTAATCTCTCTTCTTTTGGATTCCATAATAAGCTCTAAGCTTGAGTCGTTACCATTTCACACCTTTTTTTTCGATCTCGTTGAAAAGTCCTATCTCTTTGAACTCCTGTCGGCACTATTTTGGTTGAAGGAGTTGCTCGTTGGAAGCTTTCGGTCGTCAGAATCAGAATCCCGTCACCCGATTTTATTTTTCATAGTTTAAAATGAAAGAGCAATGTATCTCAAATCCTGTATCTATCCTGAAGTATAAACACAAGACTTGAGGGTGAGGCTCGATCAAATAAACTAAGAAATATATGACATTCGTTTGGTCTGCAAAACCATTTTATTTGCCAATAATTTCCTCTATTTAATATTAAGAATTAAATAGGGTTTATTTTAAGCAGGGTTTAGACAAGCTTCTTATAAGGGAAAACCCTTATAGTTAATTACATCTTAGATAACTGAAGTCACTTATGAAAACTCTCGATAAAAATCAAGGAATATTATCTTCAAGGAGTTCAAAAGGATATGACTTTTCAACAAAATCAGACAAAGAGGTGTTAAATGGGAATGGCCGAAGAACTAGGGGATGTCATAGATCCGGAGGAGAACCTCGGTGACTTCCCATTCAATCCTATTGTTTGGCTTCAGTTTGGAGGAGAAATATTTAAATTTTTCATCCAGCAAATTTTATTAATTTAGGACTTACATTTATGTGAAACGATCACACAAATAGCCTGGAAGATGTGAGGATTTAGGTATTGATGAACGACAACCTCTGAATGTTTAGGGCTTATATTATATAATATAGTTCTACAAAGGCCTAAAAATATGTTTTAGGATTTATGTTGCACTAGGCAAACAACCTCGAATTCCTATGGCTTGGTTGTTTAATTCTAATGAAAGATATGTTGTTAGAGATCCTCTTGCTGATGAAGATGGTTGTGCTGCCCACCACACTAGTTCCAAGCTCCTTCTCATGGCAAGTTCAAGCTTTTTAAGGTGTCAAGTCATGATGTCAAATCAAATGGCCCTATAGTTATGGTCATTAAAACATTATGGGGCATATTAAAGTTGATTAGAGTGACACCGGTTAAGATCCTACGGTTCCCTCATTCTGGCACCACTATTTTCTATTGGATCTACTTAATCCAAATGAATTTACTAAACTCAACTTAATGAGTTCCATAATTTTATTTAGATCATGAGAAGCCTCGTTAGCAACCATAGGTTACTTCCTCAGAGAGATTCCCGATCATTCGATAGAGACGTCTTAATTTAGTTGCAATTATTTTTTATTGATTGTTTTTAATTAAATTTTGAGTTCTTTTATATTTTGAATGTTGTGGTGGTAAATATTATCTTGGTTGATTTTAGTTTTAGTTTTGGTTTTGCGGCTATCCTAGCAGTTGTAGTTTTCATGTAGGGTGACATCATTGTTTAACATGCAGGTTTGTGTTTTTTGTTCATACATGCAGGAGAGTAAGTATTGTAATGTACTAAAAAGTAAAGTACGGAAGACTAGAAATGCAGGTAAAACAAATTACAATAAAAGCGTACCTGGATTGTCTTCTCGTCATCTTCAACTGAAACTCAAAATGCATGTGAGAGCATTTATATATTAAAAGCGTTTTATGTAAAGTGGTGAAATAAGGTCCCGGTGATCTACCAAATCCTAAATCATATCTTGATGAGCCCATATTAATTCATTTGAGGATGATTTCATTAAGCAAAGCATACTAAGTTTAGTAGACCTCCGAGGTATCCAAATGGTCGGGAGGAAGAAGCAGGTCCATGCTTCCCTCTCACCTCCTAATGAAAAATACAGTTAAGAATCTATTTAAACTTATTATGCTGCTTAAA